>NC_057795.1:645829428-645899771 GCF_018294505.1 Triticum aestivum
GCGCCGGCCAGCAAGCAATGGCAGAGGAGGATGACCTGAGCTCCAAGAGGCACGACGACGATGACGACGATGCGGCGGGAGAAAAAGACCATTTGGGCGTCGCCGTTGCGGAGGAGCGCGGCAGCCAGAGGAAGAGAGGTTGAAGGCAGCAGTGGACTCATGTGCATTCCATGAGCGTCAGTCGAAACAAAAATAACTTTAGCCGGCGTTCGTCTTTTCCCTTTTCTTGGATTTACGTTCGTTCGTGTCGTCGATGAGACGGTTCATTGGTTTACAATGGTCGGTCATCGCCTGCCGTCCCTGTTGCCGCGCCTCCGTGGTGGGGGCCGGGGTGGCGGCGGGCTGGTTGGTTGAAACCCGCCCTCGCTGTTTCCGCACCTCCGTGGTGGAGGGCGGGGTGGCGGCGGGCTGGTTGGTCAAAGCTCGCCATCGTTGTTTCCGCGCCTCCATGGTGGGGGGCGGGGTGGTGGCGGGCTGTGCAGAGTATCAGACTTGCAGAGCCTGGGGAAGAGCTTGGAAGAGGAAACAAACCTTTTCGCTTTGTTTCGTCGTTGTTGTTCCGTTTGCATCGTCTTGCTGCTTCGTGGTTGATTTTTGCACTGCCGGTTTTATGCTTTGGGGGGCATTGCTAGCTCCTGCGGTCCTGCCTATAGCCGCCATGGATTTCTATTTTGCAGGGACTATTTGCTTCGCTTTGGTGCAAGCAGGATTCTCACATGGATGGATGAGATGGTGATGGTGAAAAAAAAATGATGATGGGATATGGGCGCTGCTGGAAGTAAAATTGCTGCTAACTTGGCGAAGAGCTTTGCCACACCTACAGCTACTACATGTCAGGGGGAGAAAGCTTAGTGCGTACTCCAGGATTTACTGCTAGTGCTTATTAGCCGATCGGCATCCGTTTCCATGAGTTTGACCCGGAGCGAGCCTCTCATTCCTTTTCCGTGCATGCGATAGCGGTGCAAGTCGGAGAGACGGGCCCTTCTCTCTCAAAAATATGCTTCGATTCTCAGGGCGTTCTATTAGGGTCTGTTTGGCACTATGGTTAGAGAACAAGTAGAGTGCAATGGTTTTGGTGTGTTGGTATTTAATGCCTGAAATTGATTTGGGCGCCACTCGATTCCTGCGAAGAAGAGAAAGGTGAGGCACCTAGGCGCCGATGACCCCAGTGAGGCCATGCCAAGTACAGTGCCAGAGACAAGGGACAACAGGGCTGTCCGTGGAAGCAAGGCATAACGTTGAAAGGTGTTAGTGGGATGGGGGAGGGGGGTTCATACATTGTGGGCTGGCGAGGCGATAGGGCAGCGTGACACCAGCCACGAATGGTGGGGGGACTACAATGGCGAGGGGCTCTGCCAAGGAGAGAGAGAGAGAGAGAGAGAGAGAGAGAGAGAGAGAGAGAGGGTGGCGGCATAAAATCAATTTCCATTGCCTTTTTAGGCAACTTACAAATAGGATTAGAAGAACCCACCGAAGTTAAATGGAACCAACTTGTCCTGATAACATGATCTCACGCGCCACGCACATATCGCACCTCCCATGGACCTCAACGGAACCGCGAGCAGACCCAGGCGAGCGTCGAGGTGGCTACACCGAGCAACGACTAGGCAGCTGCCTCACTAGGGCGGTGGCAAATACGACATCGACAACAAAGGAGCAGCGAGTGAGAAATCAGGATGCTCAGTAGCGACTATAGTGACTAGAAGCGAGGAGTACATGTGTACAGATTGAATCTGGTTGCATTCCTTTCGCAAAACAAGAGATATATCCATACCCAAAATTTCAGTAATCCAAAGAATTGGTTTATCTGCTTGCTATATATGTCGATATTGGTGACAAATTTTCGCAATAAGTTGTGTACTTGTTAGTTCCTACTAATGCTCACTGTGCATTTTTAACCATTTTTGGGTGTCCATTCTTTAAATTGCTTTGAATGGTAGTTGATACTTAGACAAGAAACATTGTAATAATTGTAGTTGGTGCATACAAAAGCTGCTGAAATTACCGGTCATTGTTGAAATTAAACATGCATGGGACAGACTATCATACCTTTGTTCGCTGCGTGGTGGCTCATTCAAATCAATTGCTTTATACCTTCGTCTAGTCATTTTTGACTCCTATAAACAAAACAAAACAAAATGTAACATACGAGTAACATTTCTTGCAAAGCGTGAGACGCACATACTCCCAAAGTAAATCAGGTCTATTACACGGAACCGGTGTTGTATTCTTAAGTTGAACAAGAACAATAGCGTGAAACAAAAATTATAGGTAGGCAAGACATGTACGTAAAAATATGAACACTCTGACGAAAATTCACAAGAGCAAATGGAGGAACCATTTAACAAACCCAACATATGCGACAAAATGATATTCTAACCTCAAAGTTACCCACAAACGAGATCCCAATGTGAGAACAAATACTAAGGTAATCAGACATTATCCTTATTCATTATGAACCAACCTAACCAGTGATATGGTTGTGGCTGACGAGAGGTCGCTGAGGAGGCAACCGAGATCCTCCCTGCCGGTAGATCTGGTCGTCGTTGTCCACTAGGCCAAGATCTGAAGTGGCCATCCCACGCACGGCCACAAAAGAGATCCCAATGCGAGAACAAATACTAGGTGGTAGTGAGCATCATCTATTGCACAAAAGGTAATAAAACATTATCCTTATTTATTATGAACCAACCTCCCAAATGATATTGTTGTGGACGACGAGAGGTCGTCGAGGAGGCAACCGAGATCCCCCCTGCCAGTAGATCTGGTCATTGTTGTCCTCTAGGCTAAGATCCAAAGTGGCCATCCCGTGCACGGCTACAAAAGAGATCCCAATGCGAGAACAATTATTAGGTGGTAGTGAGCATTATCTATTGCACAGAAGGTAATTTGACATTATCCTTATTCATTATGAACCAACCTCCCAAATGATATGGTTGTGGCCGACGAGAGGTCGCCGAGGAGGCAACCGAGACCCTCCCTGCCGGTAGATCTGGTCGCCGTTGTCCACTAGGCCAAGATCCGAAGTCGCCATCCCACGCACGGCCGTTGGGGTCGTCCGGTGTGCGACCACCATGGATGCCGAGCACGTGGAAGTCCTGGCCATCCCGCCTAGTGGAGGCGTCGCCAGATCTGTAGGGAGGTTGCGGTGGAGTGGGTGTGGGGGAAGGAGAGGTAGAGGTAGAGGTGGGGGATCGCCGTCGGCTGTGGAGACTGGGAGAGGGGTGGATTTAAGGTTGAGAGTTAGGTTTAGGGGTCAAATTTATATGGTAGGGGATGCGATGGGCTGTTCTGGGCCAACACAATATTAGCCTCGCGGGCCAGTGATAGGCAGGCCAAGAGAGAATGCCATTGGTAAAATGGGTTTAGGTTAATTATCTTTGCTCAAATAAAAATTATGGTATGGTGTGGGTATGGGAATAAGGCTTCATGTCTGGGACTAGACTAAATGTCAAATTTAGGCATCTTTCTAAAACCATCTGCAATTTTGTAGGCATTAAATGCATTTCTATCTATTTACTGGATATATTTGAAATATGAACTACATGTACCTTAAAATGGTCTCCAAATTAAAATAAAATCATGTTCAAGCACTTATGTAACTCATAGCCTCCTTTCAAAAAATATGATAATTTTTTTTTAAAATTGAAAATTCCATACAATTACAAGCATCCTATTTGCTTTATTTTTCTATAAAATCTCAACGCGGTTTAAATACAATGAAATTTTGTATGGGTTCATCATATTACCTAATGAGATTGCGTTAAAAATCCATACATTTTAGTCCACATCATGGTTTGTTCATCATTTTCACTTGATTTTGTACTGCAACTAGATATTGTGGTAATGTACACTAATATACCTGCATGTTCCATCTTTTTATGTACTGATTTGTATTTCTTATTGTTTTGAACACACCAAATTAAGGTACCATGTGGAGTGCCTATCAAAACTATTGATTTCAAATGCCCCAAACTTTTCTACATGCAACATACTTATTTGTTTGTTCATGTCAAATTTAGATTTTTTTTTCTTAAGTCATTTCTATTTTGAGGTATTAAAAGCATTTCTATGTATTTAGTGGAAATATTTGAAATTTGATTTGCATGTACCATAAAAATGGCTTCTAAATGGAAACAAAAATCTATGTTCAAGCACTTATGCAACTCAATGTCTTCATTCAAAACATCTATGAAAATTTTGAACAATTCCTTTGAAAAATTTCGTCTATCACATGCAGTGACGGAGGAAGTGGGGGGGGGGGGGAGATAGGGCCATGGCCCATGCCGACATTGATAAACCTTTAGGGCAACGCAGTAGAAAACAAAATAATTCTGACCTACGCACCAACCCAGGACCACTATGAAGATGCATATAGGGTCTGATCTGATCATTACCGGCTCGTAGAGCAGCGGAAGGAGAGTCAGTGGAGATCATTGGTGGAGATCCCCGCAACTCAGATTTTACAACCTCCCAACCACGAGGATGTACTCCCCTAGGAATCTCCTCAGGTGGTCCCTCGAACAACCCTTCGGGAGACCCTTGGACAGAAACTTGATCAGTCCCTCGGACAGCCCTTCGGGAGGCACATGGTCAGATCATCGGATAGAACCTCAATCTATCTCTCAAACTAAGATAAAAACTACAACCTCTGTACCGGGTTGCACACATACAATGTCAACTATCCAGCAGGGCTTTGTCGTCCAGAACTAGGCCCCACCGAAGACTAGACAGCCTTTCGGGGTACAAAACTATTTTGTGGAGAGGGATATAGAAAGCCAAATCATTGCATGGCATGTGTTTGAAAGAGATTGAGTGAAATGGAGAGCTCTCTCCACCTTTATTTATAGTGGGAGGTAAGAGGTAGAGGGCACTTGAAAAATAACAAAAAGCCCTTGGAAATTTTCCACCAAAAAGCCACCAAAAGTGGGAGTAAGCCCCTTGGGTGCCCCCCCGTACCAAGGACGTTTTGGGCTGCCACAAAGGGCCCCCCACCTCCTCAAGTTATGCTCCACAACTTTATGGACAAAGCCCTAAAAGGTGGCTTTTTGGAAAGCCACCAAAAGGGATTGTACCCTAATAGTGTTACACTATTCACTGTACTATTAATGACAACTTTTCTAGAAATGTTACTAGTGTCGAAAAATCCAGAAAAATTCTGAATGGTGCAGAACATTTCTCGCACCCACTAAAAAAATATAGAATCCGGTATGTAGTTTGTCTCCAAAACATTTCCCATTTTACTCTCTGAAACATTTCTGTCGTCTCTGAAACTTTTCCGAAAACAATCTCCCGGACTCCCTTTATATTACTTAGCAGATAGATGACCCTTAAGTGTGTGACCCTATAGGTTCGGTGAAGTATAAACATGACTGGAACTCTGCTCGATCAATAATAAATAGCGAAACCTTGGACATCCATATTGATCCTATACACACGCGAATGAATATTCGAGTGAACATGTAGTTGTCATGTGTTATTCCTATTGCTTCACGATATGTTACAAACACCCAAGGTGAGATTTATCGGCATCCTCGTGGATCAACAACTTTGTCCACTATGTCAGTTTCCTCGTTATCGGTTTTGTTCTCCTTTCTCGTTTCTGCATTCCGGCGTCCTTGTGATGAAATCACATGGTGTCTGGCCAGACGATGATGGAACCATAAAACCGAGAGGGCCCAAAGAATATCTCTCCATCGTCGGAGAAGCAAATCCCAATCTTGAGCTATCTAGTTCCTTGTCATACTTTTCAATGAACTCGTAAGCCGCCGTAGCCACCTATTTACGGATGACGTTTAACAAACCCCAAAGTTCATGAAGAAGCATGAAGGAACTTGATACTCTCATGGTCTAAGGAATTATGCAAACATTAACTTTCTCTATGTTATTTACCATTATTTCGTGACGAACATATCTCATAGCATAACATCAATCGGGTCGATTCAACACAAGTGTTCTTCTAATATTGTATCCCCAAAGTTGGTGGCATAGCCATGCCCATGATCAGCAAAATGTGATCATCATGCAAAACTTGAGCCAGTCTTAGAGGCTTGACTTTTACCATTTATTATTCTACACGTGCATATAGGTTTTCCTTAGAGCCTTTATGGATATACGGGCTCGGGAACCATAGTTGTTATAGCACAGAATAATTACGAATATGGAGATAAATAATAACATTTGTTATTGCCTCTAGGGCATATCTCCTACAAAACAAACATTCTCAGAGCTACTAGTATGATTTTTTGGGAACAAAAAATGTATTTTCGTGGTTCCTACCTGTCGTGGTTATCTCGCTGGCGGGTTTGCGACACGACGGATGCCACGGGGTCGCTTGAGGTGAGGGCTAGGCTGCAGTGGAGATCAAGGGACGGGATTGGGCAAACAGCACGCAGTGATTTACCCAAATTCGGGGTTCTCTAGAGAGATAACACCCGACTCCTACATGTCTGATGATATACGCAGTGTATATGTAACAGTACAGAGTTGTTTCTGAAGCTGTATCCGGATGAAAGCTATGTGCTACTAGCTTCATGTGTGTGCATATGTGTGGCGTGAGTGCCTTGTGGGCATGAGAGCCCGAGTGCTCTTGGTCTAGTGGCCGTATGAGCCTGGCCAAGTGTGACTGTGGATGGATGGATGTGTGTGAGCACAAGTGTGTGGCTAAGTGAGGCTGTGGGCGTGACGCCTTCTCTGGGTCACTTTATATACTAGTGCACAGGGACAAGGGATGGCCCACACACCCACTACACCATTGGGATGTCATATGATGTGATACATGATGCAGTCTATAGTGCATCACTATTGAAGCACAGCGAAGTGACACATGATGCAGGCTATAGTGTTTGCTTTATTAGCAGTAGTGTCCATGGTATGACTGTCTTGTCGGTGTCGGGTCGAAGCTGCTGTTGATTTCATGTAGTAGGCCGACTGGAGCAGTCGGAGAGGGAGCCGGCCGGGCAGCCGGGATGGCGAGCCAGCCGGGATGGCCGGACAGGCGGACCGGGGCGCTGGTCGCCCCGATGTTTTTGAAGCGTCGTTCGCCGTCTTGGGCCTACCTGGGGATCATCCTCCCGAAAGTACACTACTAGGGAAAACCCTAGCAGTAGCGCGTGTTTGAAGGCTATTAGTAGCACAGGGTACAACGCTACTAGTAAGGCGCTACAACTAAAGGTTAGCAGTAGCGTGGGCTGAACCGTGCTACTGCTACATCGACTTAGTAGCAGCGCTTTCTAAAATGAGTGCTACTGGTAATTAGTAGTAGTGCTTCTACTAGCACGCGCTACTACTATTATTCTGTATTTCTTTTTTATTTTATGGTGTATTCATACACCTTTATACAAGTTTTCATACCGTAGCAATCTAGAGAATGATTTTACATTATAATGTGTTATTACATCAGTGGGAGGAAGAACCGTGGACTAGTTTCAAGTGGATGGACATCCACTTGAAACTAATCCACGGTTCTTTCACCCAATGATCTAATAAATATCATCATCATCATCATATCATTAACAACTTATCATCATAATACATCATTGTCATATAACACCTCCTCATGATAATCGTTTTCATCAATGAGACCTCACATATAAGTTGGTCATTAGACATAATCACAACTACTCATCATCATCAACTCTCATAAACATATCGTACCTCATAACCTACTATATTCTCTTAGGACCTACTATATTTTCTTGGGTAAAATAGCATAAAACAAGATAGCCCCTGACTCTCCATTATGGAGAATGGAGATTATCATGTCTCCAATCCTTGCCTTTCGCGCAATGTTGCTTCCAAGAACCTCCTTACGAATGTCCATACATTTCTTCCATTCTTTGATTATCATGTGTTCACCATTTTTAGAAACCCGGTATGCACAGGTGTGGTTCGTAGGACGACCTGGCTGTATGTTCAAAACATTCAGGCGACCGTTCTGATACATCAAATGAGGCACACAATCCATCGGGATTTTCTATTGAAAAACATAGTAATAACTTCGTGGTTAGCAATGTAGTCCAGTTTTAGTAAATATGCAAAAGATGCATGGATGTCGTAATAGTAAAAACTCTTACCAAGAAATCTCCATGGTAGTTATCGTTGTTCAACACGTGCACTAGTGGCATGTATTCACCATAATTAAAAGGCATTGTAATTCTCAATGTCAGTATAATATGCGACCAGATGATTTTTGTTTTGATAAGTTAACTCAGAGCCATCGGTGTAGTTGGTTCTGTCTACCATCTTCCCCACACTCTTTGCAGCATGAAAATAAGCTACCAATGGAAATAAGCTGCCAACTATTTTGAAATAAACAATATAAATTACTTAATAACTATGTTTGAGGAACTCACATAGCGGAAGAATTGGAAGTGTATCAACAAGAACCCAAATGTCCAAATTATCTTGGTCGATGTCAGGATCACCAAGATCCATGGTGATAAACATACCCTCTTGAAAATCATACATCTTGCCAATTGCTTCCGAAACCAGGCCACCAAAATGGGAAATGCTCTCAGAATTGTACAGATTTACCTCAAAATCCATACCGTGATGGGTCCTTAGGTTAATTTTCTTTGTTTCATTCCTTCGTGATCTTTAAAACCCATCCTCTCCAAGACATAGCATCTTGCATGGCATGGGATAAGCTAGTCGAACTGTAAAAGACAAAATTACATGTTGAAGTAGTAGAAGTCGAGCTTAATTACGAAAAAACACTTAGCATCGTAGCGTATCGTTTCACAATCGAAGGCCTCCTTGAGCTTAATGCTGAAGTGCTGATCGTCGTCCAGGTGAGGCATGTCGCAGAAACCCCGGTTGTCGCCGCACCAGGAGCACTCCCCTGGACCTTCTTCGTCCGACGACATTTCCTATGTTCATAATTCAAAGATTAAAATTGTACAATTAAATATATGTACTACAAAAACTAAATTAGATCATTATTATTCATCACGGATTAACTATGGGTCTATCGAGTCTTTTCTTGAAAACTCTCAGCTCATGTGGTGTATATATTTGACTGTCGGTGATGGTAGCTCCTCCTTTCATTCCCGAGTGCATTACACCAAATTGTCTAGCACATGGGAACGAAGGAGAAGCTACCCCCACAACAACAGTCGGCACATGGTGGATACTCTCCCTCACTGATTCCTCTCTGACATTTGCGACCGTCGGTGATGGTCGTTACTCCTTATTTCCCCTAGTGCATAACAAAGGTCTAGCACCCGCAGAAGAAGGAGAAACGACCCCCACAACAACAGTCGGTATTCTTCATCGACAGTCTTAAAGTCAACCTGAAATATCATTTAATTATCTTTCTAGAAAATCAAGGCCACTCAATATTTCCTACATATTCTAGCACAAGTCATGCCAAAATTCACGAAAAATTCTGGCATGACCTTTGCTAAAACAGGACATATCGAGCACCTATAATTTGCCGGAACGGAAATTAATCAACACTCCAGCAAAACATAGGCCACTCGAATATACATGTTTTTATCTACATAGGCCTATTTGAGCAACACAAGATATACATGTTTTTATCTACATCATATCTTACAGGACTAATATTGACATGAAGATTTGGCTGGTCTCACCTCGAGGTCAGAGGGGGTCAGTGACGGGGACGACGGCGGGGATGATGGAGGGCCTCCTTGATTTCTGCAAAAACAAAAACCCTATAAGTTATCACTAATACATCCCGAATAGTATCATACATATAATATCACTAATTGCTTAAACTAAAAAAATAACAACAAATATGACATGTTCAACTAGTTCTTACTAAAAATAAACTTACTATAAATAGAAATAAACTAGTTCTTTCTAAAAATAAACTAGTTCAACTAGTTATATTATTTTTCTTACTAAAAATACATTAGTTCTATTAATTCAACTAGTGCTTACTAAAAGCAAACTAGTTCAACTAGTTTATTAATTTACTTACTAACTATTTTAAACACTTACTAAAAATAGTAAAAAAACTACATTATACAATAGTAAAAAACAGAAAAAAAAAGATGGAGGGAGGAGGAAGAAGGAGAGAGGAGGGGGAGGAGGCCGGTGGGATCGGAGGAGGGAGGGGGCGGGGAAGGAGGGGGAGGGGGTGGCCGGAGAAGGAGGAGGATGGAGGGGCGAAGGGTGGAGGGGGAGGGGGCGACCGGAGGAGGAGGAGGGAGGGCGGGGGTGGAGGGGGAGGGGGCGGCCGGGGAAGGAGGATGGAGGGGGCGGCCGAAGTAGGAGAAGGGAGGGCGGTGGGAGGAGGGCGGTCGGAGGAGGAGGTGGGAGGAGGGAGTACCTCGGCGAGGAGCAGAGCGGCGGCGGACGACGGGTTCGGCGCGGCTGGGCGAGAGCGAGTGAGAGGGAGAGAGTGAGTGACAGGGAACTGCACCGCGCGCTCTAGGATAAGGTAAGTTAGTAGTAGCGCGTTTCAGAGAAAAGCGCTACTGCTAAGAGATGTAGCAGTAGCGCTAGCGAGGCTTACGCGCTACTGCTAAGTGTGTCTAGCCAACTGCCCCTAGTCCAAGTATAGCAGCAGCGTTCTTTGGAGAACGCGCTACTGCTAAAGTAGTAGCAGTAGCGCGGTTTATTTAAAATCGCTACTACTAAGTAGCAGTAGCGCCCTGTTTTGTCCAGCGCTACTGCTAAGATGTTGTGTATAAGGTTTTCCCTAGTAGTGGTAGCCTCCAAGCATTCGGGCAACATGGAAAAGTTGCATGAAGGGTTTTAGCAGGCGTCGATGAAGCAGAAGATGTTGATGACGGTCGGCTGCGGACCGTAGCCGGCGCGGCTTGCTTCCGGTTGGGGTTCGCGAGCGCACCCACTGGGTGTAGCCTCTGAGCCTCCGGGTAATTTGGAAAAGTTGGGCGGAGGGTCTTCGCGGTTGTTGGTGCAGACGATGGCGTCGAGCATGTCGGTTGCTGCCGGCATCGGGCGTGCAACAGGCACGGCGTGTTCCGAGTGGGGCCGTGCAAGCGCACCCACTGGGTGTAGCCTCCGAGCCTCCGGGCAACTTGGAAAAGTTGGGCGAAGTGTCTTCCTATTGATGATGAAGCCGACGGCGACGTCGAGGGTGTCGGGTGCAGACACGGAGTCCGCCGGCTGGTGAGCGCGTGCCCTGCCGGGTGCCGCTTGCTTCCAGTGAGTGTGCGCGAGTATAGGCTTGCTTCTGGTGGGGGCGCGCGAGCGCACCCACTGGGTGTAGCCTCGGAGCCTCCGGGCAACTTGGAAAAGTTGGGCGGAGAGTCTTGTTGTTGATGAAGCAGACAGTGGCGTTGGAAACATCGGTTGCAGCCGGCATCGGGACTGCAACCAGCGTGTAGCCTCCGAACCTTCAGGCGAGGAGGGGGTTCCCCACAGCGATGACCGTGCAAACACAAGGTTAGTTCGCGCAAATATATCAAGTGTTTGTTTTTGGTATTGCCAGTTTTATGCAGAGGGTGCTGACTCGGTTTCGTCCGAGCCCCCTTCAGTCTTTTCATGTCCCCTTCGTTGTTTGGCTTTGCCTCTTGTTAGCTAGACAGCCGGGAGCCGGTCTGTAGCTGTTACGAAGAGTGGCCGTGTAGTGGAGCGTACAGTATTCGGACTACAGGAGCAGATTCGATCGAGTAGATACTCATAAAGGAAATGCCTGGGTTGCCCAAGCCGTCTTCTCTCAGACGTTTTTCGCGTGGGGTGACTTCCAGCTTTTGCTCTCGCTTGCCGAACAGCTGCATGGCGGTCTGTGGCTGAGAGTGGGCCTTCTGTACCGTATGCACTACTAAGTCGTCGAACAACCGTTTACCTTGCTGGAAATTAAAGAGGTTTGTTTTGGGATGAAAAGAAATAAAATTCCAAGCCTTGATGGCTTTCCAGCCGATTTTTGCCATGATTTCTGGGATTTGGTGAAGTAGGATTTGAAGAAACTTGTTGATGAGTTTGACATGGGAAGATTAGGTATCTCTAGATTGAATTATGGGATCATTACTATGGTCCCAAAAAATGCTAATGCTAAATAGATACAACATTTCAGACCAATTTGTTTGCTTAATGCCAGTTTCAAAATAATTATTAAAGTGCTTATGAACAGGTTAGGGTTATGTGTCTCCCCAGTTATCGCTCCTACTCAGACTGCTTTTATTAAGGGGAGGTGCATTATGGAAGGAATAGTGATCTTGCATGAGGCCTTGAACACTATACACACTAAAAAATAGAGTGCTTTGATTTTTAAAGTGGATTTTGGAAAAGCCTATGATAAAATCAAATGGCCCTTTGTGCTTAAGATGTTGAAACTTAAAGGGTTTCCAGACAAATGGTGTGATTGGGTGATGATGACTATGAGAGGAGGGCAAGTTGGGGTTAGGGTTAATGACAAGATTGGTCCTTATTTCAAAACATTTAAGGGGTTGAGGCTAGGAGATGTTATGTCTCCCTCATTGTTTGTTCTGGCAGCTGAGTTGCTCTAGCTGTTATACTAAATAATGCTAAGAATAATGACATAGTAAATGGTGTGCGGAGAAGTGATAATAATAAAGGTATTAACATGATACAATATGCTAATGACACAATATTTTTGTTGCAAGATGATATTGAAAATGCAAAAAATCTGAAATTCATATTTGTGCTTTTGAGTAGATGCTAGGTTTGAAAATTATTTTCACAAAAGTGAGCTCCTCCTCTTTGGGGAAGCTGCTTGTGAACAAACCTCCCAAATGATATGGTTGTGGCCGACCAGCTCGAGTGCCTCCATGGTCGCCGAGGAGGCAACCTGGGATCCTCCCAGCTGGTAGATCTGGTCGTCGTTGTCCAGTAGGCCAAGATCCGGAGTAGCCATCCCGCGCGCGGCCGTTAGGGTCATCCGGTGTGCTGCCACCATGGATGCCAAGCACGTGGACGTCGTGGCCATCCCACCTAGCGAAGGCGTCGCCAGGTGTGTACGGAGGCTGTGGCGAAGTAGGTGTGGGGGAGGGAGTGTTGGAAATATGCCCTAGAGGCAATAATAAATAAGTTATTATTATATTTCTTTGTTCATGATAATAGTCTTTTATTCATGCTATAACTGTATTATCCGGAAATCGTAATACACGTGTGAATACATAGACCACAATATGTCCCTAGTGAGCCTCTAGTTGACTAGCTCGTTGTGATCAACAGATAGTCATGGTTTCCTGGCTATGGACATTGGATGTCGTTGATAACGGGATCACATCATTAGGAGAATGATGTGATGGACAAGACCCAATCCTAAGCATAGCACAAAGATCGTGTAGTTCATTTGCTAGAGCTTTGCCAATGTCAAGTATCTCTTCCTTTGACCATGAGATCGTGTAACTCCTGGATACCGTAGGAGTGCCTTGGGTGTATCAAACGTCACAACGTAACTGGGTGACTATAAAGGTGCACTACAGGTATCTCCGAAAGTATCTATTGTTTTATGCGGATCGAGACTGGGATTTGTCACTCCGTGTAAACGGAGAGGTATCTCTGGGCCCACTCGGTAGGACATCATCATATGCGCAATGTGACCAAGGAGTTGATCACGGGATGATGTGTTACGGAACGAGTAAAGTGACTTGCCGGTAACGAGATTGAACAAGGTATCGATATACCGACGATCGAATCTCGGGCAAGTAAAATACCGCTAGACAAAGGGAATTGTATACGGGATCGATTGAGTCCTTGACATCGTGGTTCATCCGATGAGATCATCGTGGAACATGTGGGAGCCAACATGGGTATCCAGATCCCGCTGTTGGTTATTGACCGGAGAACGTCTCGGTCATGTCTGCATGTCTCCCGAACCCGTAGGGTCTACACACTTAAGGTTCGATGACGCTAGGGTTATAAAGGAAGCTTGTATGTGGTTACCGAATGTTGTTCGGAGTCCCGGATGAGATCCCGGACGTCACGAGGAGTTCCGGAATGGTCCGTAGGTAAAGATTTATATATAGGAAGTCCTGTTTCGGCCATCGGGACAAGTTTCGGGGTCATCGGTATTGTACCGGGACCACCGGAAGGGTCCCGGGGGCCCACCGGGTGGGGCCACCTGCCCCGGGGGGCCACATGGGCTGTAGGGGGTGCGCCTTGGCCTACATGGGCCAAGGGCACCAGCCCCAAGAGGCCCATGCGCCTAGGGAACCCTAGAGGGAAGAGTCCTCAAGGGGGAAGGCACCTCCGAGGTGCCTTGGGGAGGATGGACTCCTCCCCCCCTCTTGGCCGCCGCACCAGATGCCATCTGGAGGCTGGCCGCCGCCCCTTGGGGTGGGAAACCCTAAAGGGGGCGCAGCCCTCCCCTTCCCCTATATATATGAGGCCTAGGGGCTGCCCATAACACGCGATTTGATCTCTCGTTGGTGCAGCCCTGCCTCTCTCCCTCCTCCTCTTCTCCCATGGTGCTTGGCGAAGCCCTGCGGGATTGCCACGCCCCTCCACCACCACCACGCCGTTGTGCTGCTGTTGGATGGAGTCTTCCTCAACCTCTCCCTCTCTCCTTGCTGGATCAAGGCGTGGGAGACGTCACCGGGCTGTACGTGTGTTGAACGCGGAGGTGCCGTCCGTTCGGCACTTGATCATCGGTGATCTGAATCACGACGAGTACGACTCCATCAACCCCGTTCACTTGAACGCTTCCGCTTAGCGATCTACAAGGGTATGTAGATGCACTCTCCTTTCTACTCGTTGCTGGTCTCTCCATAGATAGATCTTGGTGTTACGTAGGAAAATTTTGAATTTCTGCTACGTTCCCCAACAGTGGCATCAGAGCTAGGTCTATTGCGTAGATTCTTTGCACGAGTAGAACACAAAGTAGTTGTGGGCGTTGATGTTGTTCAATATGCTTACCGTTACTAGTCCAATCTTGTTTCGACGGTATTGTGGGATGAAGCGGCCCGGACCGACCTTACACGTACTCTTACGTGAGACAGGTTCCACCGATTGACATGCACTTGGTGCATAAGGTGGCTAGCGGGTGCCAGTCTCTCCCACTTTAGTCGGAACGGATTCGATGAAAAGGGTCCTTATGAAGGGTAAATAGCAATTGGCATATCACGTTGTGGTCTTGCGTAGGTAAGAAACGTTCTTGCTAGAAACCCATAGCAGCCACGTAAAACATGCAAACAACAATTAGAGGACGTCTAACTTGTTTTTGTAGGGTATGCTATGTGATGTGATATGGCCAAGAAGAATGTGATGAATGATATGTGATGTATGAGATTGATCATGTTCTTGTAATAGGATTCACGACTTGCATGTCGATGAGTATGACAACCGGCAGGAGCCATAGGAGTTGTCTTTATTTTTTGTATGACCTGCGTGTCATTAAAGAACGCCATGTAACTTACTTTACTTTATTGCTAAACCGTTAGTCATAGAAGTAGAAGTAGTCGTTGGCGTGACAACTTCATGAAGACACGATGATGGAGATCATGATGATGGAGATCATGGTGTCATGCCGGTGACATGATGATCATGGAGCCCCGAAGATGAAGATCAAAAGGAGCAAAATGATATTGGCCATATCATGTCACTATTTGATTGCATGTGATGTTTATCATGATTATGCATCTTGTTTACTTAGGACGACGGTAGTAAATAAGATGATCCCTTACAAAATTTCAAGAAGTGTTCTCCCCTAACTGTGCACCGTTGCTACAGTTCGTCGCTTCTAAGCACCACGTGATGATCGGGTGTGATGGATTCTTACGTTCACATACAACGGGTGTAAGACACTTTTACACAGCGAAAACACTTAGGGTTAACTTGACGAGCCTAGCATGTGCAGACATGGCCTCGGAACACGGAGACCGAAAGGTCGAGCATGAGTCGTATAGTAGATACGATCAACATGAAGATGTTCACCGACGTTAACTAGTCCGTCTCACGTGATGATCGGACACGGGCCTAGTTGACTCGGATCATGTAATCACTTAGATGACTAGAGGGATGTCTATCTGAGTGGGAGTTCATAAGATGAACTTAATTATCCTGAACATAGTCAAAAGACCTTTTGCAAATTATGTCGTAGCTCGCGCTATAGTTCTACTGTTTTAGATATATTCCTAGAGAAATTATAGTTGAAAGTTGATAGTAGCGATTATGCGATCAGTAGAAAGCTTATGTCCTTAATGCACCGCTTAGTGTGCTGAACCCCAAACGTCGTTTGTCGATGTTGCGAACATCGGACATACACGTTTTGATAACTACGTGATAGTTCAGTTAAATGGTTTAAGTAGAGGCACCAAAGACGTTTTCGAAACGTCGCGGAACATATGAGATGTTTCGAGGGCTGAAATTGGGATTTCAGGCTCGTGCCCACGTCAAGAGGTATGAGACCTCCGGCGATTTTCTTAGCCTGCAAACTAAGGGAGAAAAGCTCAATCGTTGAGCTTGTGCTCAGATTGTCTGAGTGCAACAATCACTTGAATCAAGTGGGAGTTAATCTTCCAGATGAGATAGTGATGTTTCCCCAAAGTCATTGCCACCGAGCTGCTAGAGCTTCGTGATGAACTATAACATATCAGGGATAAATAAGATGATCCTTGAGGTATTCACGATGTTTGACACCGCGAAAGTAGAAATCAAGAAGGAGCATCAATTGTTGATGGTTGGTGAAACCACTAGTTTCAAGAAGGGCAAGGGCAAGAAGGGATACTTCATGAAACGGCAAATCAGCTGCTGCTCCAGTGAAGAAACCCAAGGTTGAACCCAAACCCGAGAATAAGTGCTTCTGTAATAAGGGGAACAGTCACTAGAGCAGAATTACCCTAGATACTTGGTAGATGAGAAGGATGGCAAGGTCGATAGAAGTATATTGGATATACATTATGTTAATGTGTACTTTACTAGTACTCCTAGTAGCACCAGGGTATAAGATACCGGTTCGGTTGCTAAGTGTTAGTAACTCGAAATAAAAGGCTACGGAAAAAACGGAGACTAGCTAAAGGTGAGCTGACGATATGTGTTGGAAGTGTTTCCAATGTTGATATGATCAAGCATCGCATGCTCCCTCTACCATCGAGATTTGGTGTTTGCGTTGAGCATAGACATGATTGGATTATGTCTATCGCAACACGGTTATTCATTTAAAGAGAATAATGGTTACTCTATTTATTTTAATACCTTCAATGGTCTTGCACCTAAAATGAATGGCTCATTGAAATCTCGATCGTAGTGATACACATGTTCATGCCAAAAGATAGTAATGATAGTACCACCTATTTGTGGCACTGCCACATAAGTCATATCGGTATAAAATGCATGAAGAAGCTCCATGTTGATGGATCTTTGGACTCACTCATTTTTGAAAAGTTTGAGACATGCGAACCATGTCTATTGGTGTATATGCATGAAGAAACTCCATGCAAATGGACCGTTCGGACTTACTTGATTTTGAATCACTTGAGATATGCAAATCATACCACATAGGCAAGATGACTGAAAAGCCTCGGTTTCAATAAGATGGAACAAGATAGCAACTTGTTGGAAGTAACACATTTTGATGTGTGCAGTCCAATAAGTGCTGAGGCATGCAGTGAATATCGTTATGTTCTTACTTCACAGATGATTCGAGTAGATGTTGAAAATATTTACTTGATGAAACACAAGTCTGAATTATTGAATGGTTCAAGTAATTTCAGAGTGAAGTAAAAGATCATTGTGACAAGAGGATAAAATGTCTATGATACGATCATAGAGATGAATATCTGAGTTACGAGTTTTGGCACACAATTAAGACATTGTGGAAAGTGTTTCACAATTAATACCGCCTGGAACACCATAGTGTGATGGTGTGTCCGAACATCATAGTTGCACCCTATTGGATATGGTGTGTACCATGATGTCTCTTATCGAATTACCACTATCGTTCATGGGTTAGGCATTAGAGACAACCACATTCACTTTAAATAGGGCACCGCGTAATTCCGTTGAGATGACACCGTATGAATTATGGTTTAGAGAAACCTAAGTTGTCGTTTCTTAAAAGTTTGGGGCTGCGACGCTTATATGAAAAAGTTTCAGGTTGATAAGCTCGAACCCAAAGCGGATAAAATGCATCTTCATAGGAAACCCAAAACAGTTGGGTATACCTCCTAATTCAGATCCGAAAGCAATATGAATTGTTTCTAGAATCGGGTCCTTTCTCGAGGAAAGGTTTCTCTCGAAAGTGTTGAGTGGGAGGATGGTGGAGACTTGACGAGGTTATTGAACCGTCTCTTCAACTAGTGTGTGGCAGGGCATAGGAAGTTGTTCCTGTGGCACCTACACCAATTGAAGTGGAAGCTTATGATAGTGATCATGAAGCTTCGGATCAAGTCACTACCGAACCTCGTAGGACGACAAGGACACGTACTACTTCGGAGTGGTAAGGTGATCCTGTCTTGAAGGTCATGTTGCTAGACAACAATGAAACTACGAGCTATGGAGAAGCGATGGTGGGCCCGGATTCCGATAAATGGCTCGAGGCCAGAAAATCCGAGAACGGATCCATGGACTTTGGTGGACTTGCCCGATGATCGGCAAGCCATTAAGATAAATGGATCTTCAAAAGGAAGACGGACAATGATGGTAAATGTCACCATTAAGAAAGCTCGACTTGTCGTTAAGATGTTTTCCGACAAGTTCAAGGAGTTGACTACGATGAGATTTTCTCACTCGTAGCGATGCTAAGAGTCTGTTGGAATTATATTAGCGATTACTGCATTATTTATGAAATCTTGGAGATAGGATGTCAAAACATTGTTTCCTCGACGATTTTCTTGAGGAAAGGTTGTATGTGATACAACCGGAAGGTTTTGTCAATCCCGAAAGATGCTAATAAGTATGCAAAGCTCCAGCAATCCTTCTAAGGACTGGAGTGAGCATCTCGGAGTTGGAATGTATGCTTTGATGATCAAAGATTTTGGGTTTGTACAAAGTTTATGAGAAACTTGTATTTCCAAAGAAGTGAGTGGGAGCACTATAGAATTTCTGATGAGTATATGTTGTTGACATATTGATGATCAGAAATGATGTAGAATTTCTGGAAAGCATATAGGGTTATTTGAAATGTGTTTTTCAATAGAAAACCTGGATTAAACTACTTGAGCATTGAGCATCAAGATCTATAAGGATAGATCAAAATGCTTAATGGTACTTTCAAATGAGCACATACCTTGACATGATCTTGAAGGACCAGTCAAAGAAGGAGTTCTTGCCTGAGTTGTAAGGTACGAAGTTAAGACTTAAAGCTCGACCACGGCAGAATAGAGAGAAAGGACGAAGGTCGTCCCCTATGCTTAAGACGTAGGCTCTTCAGTATGCTATGCTGTGTACCGCACCTGAAGTGTGCCTTGCCATGAGTCAGTCAAGGGGTACAAGAGTGATCCAAGAATGGCTCACAGGACAGCGGTCAAAGTTATCCTTATTAACTAGTGGACTAAGGAATTTTTCTCAATTATGGAGGTGGTAAAAGAGTTCGTCGTAAAGGGTTATGACGATGCAAGCTTGACACCTATCCGGATAGCTCTGAGTAGAGATACCGGATACATATAATGGAGCAACAATTTAGAATAGCTCCAAGTAGAACAGTTATTTGGATTAGCTCCAAATAGAGCGTGGTAGCTGCATCTATGAGATGACATAGAGATTTGTAAAACACACACGGATCTGAAAGGTTCAGACCCATTGACTAAAACCTCTCTCACAAGCAACATGATCAAACATAAAACTCATTGAGTGTTAATCACATAGTGATGTGAACTAGACTACTGACTCTAGTAAACTCTTGGGTATTAGTCACATGGCGATGTGACCTGTGAGTGTTAATCACATGGCGATGTGAACTAGATTATTGACTCTAGTGCAAGTGGGAGATTGTTGGAAATATGCCCTAGAGGCAATAATAAATAAGTTATTATTATATTTCTTTGTTCATGATAATAGTCTTTTATTCATGCTATAACTGTATTATCCGGAAATCGTAATACACGTGTGAATACATAGACCACAATATGTCCCTAGTGAGCCTCTAGTTGACTAGCTCGTTGTGATCAACAGATAGTCATGGTTTCCTGGCTATGGACATTGGATGTCGTTGATAACAGGATCACATCATTAGGAGAATGATGTGATGGACAAGACCCAATCCTAAGCATAGCACAAAGATCGTGTAGTTCATTTGCTAGAGCTTTGCCAATGTCAAGTATCTCTTCCTTTGACCATGAGATCGTGTAACTCCTGGATACCGTAGGAGTGCCTTGGGTGTATCAAACGTCACAACGTAACTGGGTGACTATAAAGGTACACTACAGGTATCTCCGAAAGTATCTATTGTTTTATGCGGATCGAGACTGGGATTTGTCACTCCGTGTAAACGGAGAGGTATCTCTGGGCCCACTCGGTAGGACATCATCATATGCGCAATGTGACCAAGGAGTTGATCACAGGATGATGTGTTACGGAACGAGTAAAGTGACTTGCCGGTAACGAGATTGAACAAGGTATCGGTATACCGACGATCGAATCTCGGGCAAGTAAAATACCGCTAGACAAAGGGAATTGTATACGGGATCGATTGAGTCCTTGACATCGTGGTTCATCCGATGAGATCATCGTGGAACATGTGGGAGCCAACATGGGTATCCAGATCCCGCTGTTGGTTATTGACCGGAGAACGTCTCGGTCATGTCTGCATGTCTCCCGAACCCGTAGGGTCTACACACTTAAGGTTCGATGATGCTAGGGTTATAAAGGAAGCTTGTATGTGGTTACCGAATGTTGTTCGGAGTCCCGGATGAGATCCCGGACGTCACGAGGAGTTCCGGAATGGTCCGGAGGTAAAGATTTATATATAGGAAGTCCTGTTTCGGCCATCGGGACAAGTTTCGGGGTCATCGGTATTGTACCGGGACCACCGGAAGGGTCCCGGGGGCCCACCGGGTGGGGCCACCTGCCCCGGGGGGCCACATGGGCTGTAGGGGGTGCGCCTTGGCCTACATGGGCCAAGGGCACCAGCCCCAAGAGGCCCATGCGCCTAGGGAACCCTAGAGGGAAGAGTCCTCAAGGGGGAAGGCACCTCCGAGGTGCCTTGGGGAGGATGGACTCCTCCCCCCTCTTGGCCGCCGCACCAGATGCCATCTGGAGGCTGGCCGCCGCCCCTTGGGGTAGGAAACCCTAAAGGGGGCGCAGCCCTCCCCTTCCCCTATATATATGAGGCCTAGGGGCTGCCCATAACACGCGATTTGATCTCTCGTTGATGCAGCCCTGCCTCTCTCCCTCCTCCTCTTCTCCCATGGTGCTTGGCGAAGCCCTGCGGGATTGCCACGCCCCTCCACCACCACCACGCCGTTGTGCTGCTGTTGGATGGAGTCTTCCTCAACCTCTCCCTCTCTCCTTGGTGGATCAAGGCGTGGGAGACGTCACCGGGCTGTACGTGTGTTGAACGCGGAGGTGCCGTCCGTTCGGCACTTGATCATCGGTGATCTGAATCACGACGAGTACGACTCCATCAACCCCGTTCACTTGAACGCTTCCGCTTAGCGATCTACAAGGGTATGTAGATGCACTCTCCTTTCTACTCGTTGCTGGTCTCTCCATAGATAGATCTTGGTGTTACGTAGGAAAATTTTGAATTTCTGCTACGTTCCCCAACAGGGAGAGCCAGAGGGGGGGATCACCATCGGCTGTGATGATTGGGAGAGGGGTGGATTTAAGATTGAGAGTTAGGGTTAGGGGTTAAATTTATAGGGTACGGCACAACAATGGGCCATTCTGGGCCAATACATTATTAGCCTCGCGGACCAGCAATATGCAGGCCAAGAGATCATGTCATTGGAAAAATGGGTTTAGGTTAATTATCTTTGCTCAAATAAATATTATGGTATGGTATGGTATGGGTATAGGAATAAGGCTTCATGTTTGGGTTAGGGACTATACTAAATGTCAAAATTAGGCATCTTTTTAAAACCATCTGCAATTTTTTAGGAATTAAATGCATTTCTATCAATTTACTGAATATATTTCAAATTTGAATTACATGTACTTTAAAATGGTCTCTAAATGAAAAAAAAAATCATGTTCAAGCACTTACGTAACTCATAGCATCCTTTCAAAAAAGATGAAAATTTTAAAATTTTCTTTTGAAAATACTATACAATTAGAAGCATCCTATTTGTTTTAATTTTTCTATAAAATATATATGCGGTTTTAAATATGATGAAATTTTGTTTGGGTTCATCATATTACCTAATGAGGCTCCATTAAAAAATCCATAAATTTTCATAACAGTGTAAGCATACATTGATTGATTTATAATTCAAACATCTACCTATAAGTGATTTAGCAGTCCAAGGGGAAGTAGGAAGTCTGTAGTCCACATCAAGGTTTGCTCATCATTTTCACTTGATTTTGTACTACAAATAGATATTGTGGTAATGTACACTAATATACCTCCATGTTCCATCTTTTTATGTAATGATTTGTATTTCTTATTGTCTTCGACACACCAAATTAAGTTACCATGTGGGGTGCCTACCAAAACCATTGATTTCAAATGCACCAAACTTTTCTACATGCGACATACCTTATTTGTTTGTTCATGTCAAATAAGCCGAGGACGCTCCAGTCAGTGAGTTTCGTTGCAGTGATGTAAAGTGCTCATACTTTATTAGTACTACTCAAGAAAATAACAACAATTCCCGGTCGCCGGTGTTGACGTATAATGTGCTGACTATTCTCTCCTATTAGATCGGTCTTTTGATTGCATTGGCTAGAGCATGCACTTCTACATGGTATTGGAGCCAAGAGGTTTTTAGATCAAGACCCGGCTGGCGCAATTAAATTGCAGCCCACTTTCGGTCCACGTTTAGGTCTGAAGGGGCCAAACTTGAGAAAGCCGGCTAGACGGCGAGATCCCGCGCTGCTTTCATCAGAGACGGCCGCTCATCCGCCAACGCTCCCCGCGGCGTCTGGAAACGGCAGCAACTAGTAAATGAAGGTGAGCGCAAGGTTGTAGATGGTACTCTACACACGCCGACGTTACCGGCAGTGTTTAATCGCTTGTGAACATTGCATTGTTCTCTCTTCGGTTCGTATAGAAAGAGTAGAAAAGAAAATAGTGGCACTATTCATATGTCTAGTGTAAAAAGAGCTGAAGAAAAGGAGATTTGGGTGCGGCGTTTCTGCTCCCGAGCTCATCTGCCCCCCCCCCCCCCTGCCTCCCCCGCGGGAAAATCGAAACAAAAAAAATCAGAAAATTCTAATTTTTTTGTGTGATAGACAATTGTATGCGTGAAGAAATTTGGATTTTTTTAGTATTTGTTTTGATTTTTTTTGACCGGGTGCAGATGAGCCTGGGCACCGAATTGGATTTTCGATTTTGTTTTTGCTTTAGTAGCGTAATAAACATTGTAATGAAATAATTTACTTTTTGTGATTTTTTTTCCTTTTTTTTGTTTCAATTTGTCCGTGTTAATGGATTCCAGTGTTTCGGATTCACTCTCTACCAACTACCAACGCTCGATAGCACCTTAAAAGTTGTATTCTTTTAGAATAGAAAAACAAGTGAGTTCATAAGAGAAGTGTTATACAAAGCATGGATGCATATGAACCCATTTTTATAATCTTAAAGGAAAGTTACAATTGTACTTTGCGTCAATGTAGACACAGCGGTGCGCGTGCCAGCTGCACGGCCTTGAACCATCTCTCTCGCGACAAACGGTGCTCGCATACGTAGCGTGCTCGCCGGGGCACAACTAATATTGCCGATGCGTTCTCGTCTTGTAATGAAGAGAAATTGATAGAGCACCATTATGCGAGATCGGCCAAACCTTGCCATCATGCAGACAATTGGAAGGATGCTACATTGCTATATCTACCAACAAGTGTTCCAATGTGGATGTATCCAAGAGCAAAAGTGAATCATCATTCTTGATTAACACATGATTCACTATAACCAAGTAGTATTTATGATTGAAATCTTCTTTTGAAGTACATCCATATATGTACTAATGTTATGATCTTATATAGAGTACTAGTGACATTGTTTACATATAAAAGGAAAATTGCCTTTCACTTCACTAAGCGTGATGATGTATATTTGGGGTATTTCATATGGACAAACGAAAAGTGTTTTTGGCACTGGCATTCATGCAAGATTGGCTTTATCAGCTACTGTACAACAGAAGGATCACACTTTCTGTTATGAATATGTCAAACAAGTATGGGATGCTATTACAAGTAAGGATAAATTTCGTGACTTGGATAATTAAATCCAAAGCACAACAACCTCTCAATCGACTGAATCTATCCAAATGGTTACCCGTTCTTCGTTTGTAAGCAAAGGAAAAACAACAACCAAGTATTGCAAGCAAAACTAGCTAGCTCTAAGAGATACTAACAATTGATTCCATGAAAAGAATGGCATTCCTCTTGTTTTGCGAAAATTAGTATGCCGCTTTGCTAGCAGATTTTGGTTGCTTGCGTGCGGGGAGTGTTGGCAGATGAGCGTTGAACGTACCAAGGTGCATGCACGTCCATGCGAGTGACGCCCTTGATATCCTCAGGCTGTGTTTAAGCGTATAGATCATAATCAAACGACGAGTCACTCAAGTTGCAGACGAGTACACGATTTGACCACATTTGCAGACGAGTACACGTTCAGACGAGTATGTGCGCGTCCTACTGTACATACAGAAGAAAAAAAAGTCCAGCTGGAGCCTGGAAGCTTCAAGCACACGGACGGTTGCAGCTGTTGCATGCATGTGACGTGAGGAGTGCACTGGCCCGCCGCCCGCCGCTTGTACTCGCCTGCAAATGTATTTGTCAAACGTATTTCGTGGCAACTTCAGTTAGATGGGCGCCAGTGACTCATCGTGAGGCCATCATCATCCATAGACACGAGGATAGAGAGGCCGACACACACATGGACGGACGGGCGCCTAGGTGCGGCCGAGAACGCGCTCCAGTCACAGAGTTTCAGTTACCCGTTGCTGTGCTGTAAAGTGCTGCAACTTCACTGCAGAAAAGAACAACGAGTTGCTCGCGGATCGCCGGAGTCCCACCTCCTCCGGTGGCCGCTCCTCTGTGCGACGTGAGGAAACGGAAGCAACCAGTAACCGAGCGAGCGAGGAGCGGGCGGCGAGATCGCGGGCTGGTCTGACCGAAACGGACGTGGCGCGCGTCACTGCGGCTGCACCGCCTCCAACACTCCCGTCGCGACAACGCTTGCTGATGCTACGTACAGCCCGGGGATGGAAGTGAACTGGCACCAGGGTGACCACGCCCAGTCACCAGTGTTTCGGATGCTTCATCGGTCTTTTTTTTTCGTTTCAAAATGTATCAATTTATTTCGTTGTCTACAATGGCGAAGACAGGAATAATTTTCAGGTGTGACGGAGTTTGTAAAAAAGAAAACCATGTATAATATGATTATAAAGGCTCGCTAGAATATTAGATGTATATTTACTCTGCCTCAAATTACTAGTCGTAGGTATGCCTAAGATATAGATGTATTTAGACATGTTTTAGTATTAGATACATCCATATCTAGAAAAAGTTAAGACAAGTAATTTAAGACAGAGGTACTACTTTATATTTAGCAAATATACAAGACAAATCCAAAAAATGAGTACTCACACTCAAAATACATCACTAGATTTAAATTATATGGATGAATGTTCACCAATTTAATAAAGGAAATTAATCCATTAGTATTTCAACAAAGGGAAGGCACTAGATAAACTAAAATCGGAGAACGTAATTACGTATATTTGATCTGATATAGTCCAATTTCAGTTAACATATTCGCAAACAAAAAACAATTTCAGTTAACGTGGCGCCATCTGCTCACCCTCGGGGCCTCGCCGAGTAGGCGTTGCCATATACTGGTCAGAGCCTCGCCTCGCCGGTGAACAGCCGCCACCTGCCACTGGCGCCACCGCCCCGGCGTACTGCCCTGCCTGTTGTGCCTCCGTCACGCAGATCACGGTCTAGAACAAGTACACGCACAGTCGAAACTCGGAAGGTTTCAGCCATAATCCATGCCATAATCCATGTGCAGACGTGACGTGTAGTCAAGCCACGGACTCGACCCATCAGCAGCTAAGCCCAGCTTAAAACTTAAATATTGTATCAAACTAATACTGTACGTACGTACTTGGGTCGAAGTTTAGGTATGGCATGCACCAAACCTCGCCAGATACCTGGCTTCGCCACTGGTTGTCTACCAACAAATTTGATTTAAAACAAGCGCACTCTTGATTGTCCGTACACAATAAAACACTACGATGCACTCTGAAACATGGAGAAAAACATCCTGTGGATGTATGGACGGTGAATACATGGAACGAATCTCAAAGCAACGACGGAATGTTTTGATGTATCATGTATCCACGGTATATTCCATGCTTGGTGGAAAAGACACTCTCGAAAACTCTACCTCAAAACGAAAAGACATAAAACTAACCGAGACGGCGAGATGTCACGGTAGCCCCTCTAGAATTTATAATGTTAACTTCAACAAACTTATTAGAAAACAAGTGCACTATTATTTGATTGAAATTAGCACTTGCCACCCCTAGTGGGAATGATAAAATAATAAAGCTACAACCTAAGGCACTAATTTGCAGTGTGGTTTTCTCATTGTTGTTTTTCTAATAAGTTGGGGATGGTCATAATTGCTTATGACACTTTACATGGGTATGTATATATATTCTAATACTATGTGCATGATGTTTTTTGTACTTTTAATAGAAGTACAAATTTTACCAAATTTTAGAAAAAGGTCTTGTGTAATAGGTTCTGAAAACTCTCTAACCCATGTTTACTTCATATATTTTTTCCAATTAAGGAGTATGGGCTATCGGTTCCATAAAAAATGGGACAAAAGTGTCGAGTAATAAAAAAAGCGGGGATGGCGCCACAACCACATTATCCGCTATCCACTAAAGCAACACAAATAAGATAAATAACTTTACCTGGACATCTATAAGTTTCTCATATCTACTCTGTAATCTCGCAACTCTAGAAAGCTTACAATCCTTATCGCTTTTGTTTGTGCACGCAGCTCAAGACGGCGGCCGAGGTGCTCCGTGCGCCAAGTCCCCGGCTCGATACGGCGGAGGACGGAACGAGTGGGAGGGCGCCAGGGCTTCTCCGGTGGCAACGATGAGCTCGGTGATGTGGCCAAGCCAAGCGTCGTAGCCGGCGTTGGCCGAGCGGGAGCGGGAGCGGAGCAACTCTCGTGCCATGACCAGCACGGCCTGCGCGTTCCGCGGCCCGCGGCGGTCGAGGGAAGAAGAGGCCATGGCGGTGCGAACATCGGGCTGCACAGAGACGTGGGCAGCGGGGTCGGTGGCAGCGGCGGCCGCGGCATTGGCAGACTGCTGGCGGTGAAGGAAATATGCCCTAGAGGCAATTATAAAGTTATTATTTATTTCCTCATATCATGATAAATATTTGTTATTCATGCTAGAATTGTATTAACCGGAAACATAATACATGTGTGAATACATAGACAAACATAGTATCACTAGTATGCCTCTACCTGACTAGCTCGTTGATCAAAGATGGTTGTGTTTCCTAGCCATAGACATGAGTTGTCATTTGATTAACAGGATCACATCATTAGGAGAATGATGTGATTGACTTGACACATTCCGTTAGTTTAGCACTTGATCGTTTAGTATGTTGCTATTGCTTTCTTCATGACTTATACATGTTCCTATGATTATGAGATTGTTCAACTCCCATTTACCGGAGGAACACTTTGTGTGCTACCAAACGTCACAACGTATTATAAAGGAGCTCTACAGGTGTCTCCGAAGGTACATGTTGAGTTGGCGTATTTCAAGATTAGGATTTGTCACTCCGATTGGCGGAGAGGTATCTCTGGGCCCTCTCGGTAATGCACATCACTATAAGCCTTGCAAGAAATGTGACTAATGAGTTAGTTGCGGGATGATGTATTATGGAACGAGTAAAGAGACCTGCCGGTAACGAAATTGAGCTAGGTATTGAGCTACCGACGATCGAATCTCGGGTAACTAACATACCGATGACAATGGGAACAATGTATGTTGTTATGCGGTTTGACCAATAAAGATCTTCGTAGAATATGTAGGAGCCAATATGAGCATCCAGGTTTCGCTATTGGTTATTGACCGGAGACGTGTCTCGGTCATGTCGACATAGTTCTCGAACCCGTAGGGTCCGCAAGCTTAAAATTTGGTGACGATCGGTATTATGAGTTTTTATTTTTTGATGTACCGAAGGTAGTTCGGAGTCCCGGATATGATCACGGACATAACGAGGAGTCTCGAAATGGTCGAGACGTAAAGATCGATATATTGGATGACTATGTTCAGACACCGGAAGTGTTTCGGGAGGTTTCGGACATATACCGGAGTACCGGGGGGTTACCAGAACCCCTCGGGGGGTTTATTGGGCCTCATGGGCCTTAGTGGAGAAGAGGAGGGGCGGCCAGGGCAGGCCACGCGCCCCCTCCCCCTCTAGTCCGAATTGGACAAGGAGGGGGGCGGCGCCCCCCTTTCCTTCCTCTCCTCTCTCTCTTCCTTTCCCCCTCCTACTCCAACTAGGAAAAGAGGGAGTCCTACTCCCGGTGGGAGTAGGACTCCCCCCTGGCGCCCCCTCCTCCTGGCCGGCCACCCCGTCCCCCTTGATCCTTTATATACGGGGGCAGGGGGGCACCTCTAGACACAACAATTGATCTCTTGATCTCTTAGCCGTGTGCGGTGCCCCGCTCCACCATATTCCACCACGGTAATATCGTAGCGGTGCTTAGGCGAAGCCCTGCGTCGGTAGCATCATCAACACCATCATCACGCCGTCGTGCTGACGGAACTCTCCCCCAAAGCTCTGCTAGATCGCAGTTCGTGGGACGTCATCGAGCTGAACTTGTGCTGAACTCGGAGGTGTCGTACGTTCGGTACTTGATCGGTCGGATCGTGAAGACGTACGACTACATCAACTGCGTTGTGCTAACGCTTCCACTTTCGGTCTACGAGGGTACGTGGACAACACTCTCCCCTCTCGTTGCTATGCATCACCATGATCTTGCATGCGCATAGGAATTTTTTTGAAATTACTACGTTTCCCAATAGTGGTATTAGAGCCTGGTTTTATGCGTAGATGTTATATGCACGAGTAGAATACAAGTGAGTTGTGGGCGATACAAGTCATACTGCTTCCCAACATGGCATACTTTGGTTCGTCGGTATTGTTGGATGAAGCAGCCCGGACCAACATTACGCGTACGTTTACGAGAGACTGGTTCTATCGACGTGCTTTGCACATAGGTGGCTGGCGGGTGTCAGTTTCTCCAACTTTCGTTGAACCGAGCGTGGCTATGCCCAGTCCTTGAGAAGGTTAAAATAGAACTAACTTGACGATCTATCATTGTGGTTTTGATGCGTAGGTAAGAAAGGTTCTTGCTCAGCCCGTAGCAGTCACGTAAAAATTGCAACAACAAAGTAGAGGATATCTAACTTGTTTTTGTAGGGCATGTTGTGATGTGATATGTGTTGGGTTTCGTAGTAATTTCAAAAAATTTCCTACGCACACGCAAGATCATGGTGATGTATAGCAACGAGAGGGGAGAGTGTTGTCTACATACCCTTGTAGACCGTAAGCGGAAGCGTTAGCACAACGCAGTTGATGTAGTCGTACGTCTTCACGGCCCGACCGATCAAGCACCGAAACTACGGCACCTCTGAGTTCTAGCACACGTTCAGCTCGATGACGTCCCTCGAACTCCGATCCAGCCGAGTGTCGAGGGAGAGTTCCGTCAGCACGACGGCGTGGTGACGATCTTGATGTTCTACCGTCGCAGGGCTTCGCCTAAGCACCGCTACGATATTATCGAGGTGGACTATGGTGGAGGGGGGCACCGCACACGGCTAAGAGATCCAAGGGATCATTTGTTGTGTCTTTGGTGCTAGCCCTGCCCCTCTATTTATATGTTGAGCCCCGGGGTCGAAACTTGGAGCAAAAGCCTCCTCAAAGTCGGTTTTTCCCGAAAGGCAAGAGTCCCACTCGGACTCCAGGACCAAACGCCACAATCCTTGGCGTCTGGCCCAGACGCCATGGGCCTCGGCGTCTGGCCCAGGGCCAGACGCCAGGGTCTCCGGCGTTTGGCCCCCTGGACTCCGCAAAACTCCTTTTGCACCGATCTAAAGCCTCATGGGCTTGACCCCTTGGCCTGGGCCAGACGCCAGGGTCTCCGGCGTTTGGCCCCCTGGACTCCGCAAAACTCCTTTTGCACCGATCTAAAGCCTCATGGGCTTGACCCCTTGGCCTAACCATATCATCCAATATATGAATCTTTACGTCTCGACCATTTCGAGACTCCTCGTCATGTCCCCAATCTCATCCGGGACTCCGAACTCCTTCGGTACATCAAAACATGTAAACTCATAATATAACTGTCATCGTAACCTTAAGCGTGCGGACCCTACGGGTTCGAGAACAATGTAGACATGACCGAGACACGTCTCCGGTCAATAACCAATAGCGGGACCTGGATGCCCATATTGGCTCCTACATATTCTACGAAGATCTTTATCGGTCAGACCGCATAACAACATACGTTGTTCCCTTTGTCATCGGTATGTTACTTGCCCGAGATTCGATCGTCGGTATCCAATACCTAGTTCAATCTCGTTACTGGCAAGTCTCTTTACTCGTTCCGTAATACATCATCTCACAACTAACATATTAGTTGCAGTGCTTGCAAGGCTTATGTGATGTGCATTACCGAGAGGGCCCAGAGATACCTCTCCGACAATCGGAGTGACAAATCCTAATCTCGAAATACGCCAACCCAACATCTACTTTTGGAGACACCTGTAATGCTCCTTTATAATCACCCAGTTACGTTGTGACGTTTGGTAGCACCCAAGGTGTTCCTCCGGCAAACGGGAGTTGCATAATCTCATAGTTATAGGAACATGTATAAGTCATGAAGAAAGCAATAGCAACATACTAAACGATCAGGTGCTAAGCTAATGGAATGGGTCATGTCAATCAGATCATTCAACTAATGATGTGACCTCGTTACTCAAATAACAACTCTTTTGTCTATGGTTAGGAAACATAACCATCTTTGATTAACGAGCTAGTCAAGTAGAGGCATACTAGTGACACTCTGTTTGTCTATGTATTCACACATGTATTATGTTTCCGGTTAATACAATTCTAGCATGAATAATAAACATTTATCATGATATAAGGAAATAAATAATAACTTTATTATTGCCTCTAGGGCATATTTCCTTCAATATGGTCAAGACACGATGCTAAATTTTATTGTATGAGATGATCATGTCTTGTAACAAAGTTATCGGCAACTGGCAGGAGCCATATGGTTGTCGCTTTATTGTATGCAATGCAATCACCCTGTAATTGCTTTACTTTGTCACTAAGCGGTAGCGATAGTCATAGAAGCAATAGGTGGCAAAATGACAACGATGCTATGATGGAGATCAAGGTGTCGCGCGGGTGACGATGGTGATCATGACGGTGCTTCGGAGATGGTGATCAGAAGTGCAAGATGATGATGGCCATATCATATCACTTATATTGATTGCATGTGATGTTTATCCTTTATGCATCTTATTCTGCTTTGATTGACGGTAGAATTATAAGATGATCTCTCACTAAATTTCAAGGTATAAGTGTTCTCCCTGAGTATGCACCGTTGCGAAAGTTTTTCGTGCTGAGACACCACGTGAAGATCGGGTGTGATAGGCTCTACGTTCAAATACAATGGGTGCAAAACAGTTGCACACGCGGAATACTCAGGTTAAACTTGACGAGCCTAGCATATACAGATATGGCCTCGGAACACTGAGACCGAAAGGTCGAGCGTGAATCATATAGTAGATATGATCAACATAGTGATGTTCACCATTGAAAACTACTCCATCTCACGTGATGATCGGACATGGTTTAGTTGATTTGGATCACGTGATCACTTAGATGATTAGAGGGATGTCTATCTAAGTGGAAGTTCTTAAGTAATATGATTAATTGAACTTTAATTTATCATGAACTTAGTACATGATAGTATTTTTACTTGTCTATGTTATTGTAGATAGATGGCCCGTGCTGTTGTTCCGTTGAATTTTAATGCGTTCCTTGAGAAAGCTAAGTTGAAAGATGATGGTAGCAATTACACGGACTTGGTCTGTAACTTGAGAATTATCCTCATTGTTGCACAAAAGAATTATGTCCTGGAAGCACCGCTAGGTGCCAGGCCTGCTGCAGATGCAACTGACAACGTTAAGAACGTCTGGCAGAGCAAATATGATGACTACTCAATAGTTGAGTGTGCCATGCTTTATGGCTTAGAACCGGGACTTCAACGATGTTTTGAATGTCATAGAGCATATGAGATGCTCCAGGAGTTGAAGTTAATATTTCAAGCAAATGCCCGGATTGAGAGATATGAAGTCTCCAATAAGTTCTATAGCTGCAAGATGGAGGAGAATAGTTCTGCCAGTGAACATATACTCAAAATGTGGTATAATCACTTGATTCAACTGGGAGTTAATCTTCCTGATGACGGTGTCATTGACAGAATTCTTCAATCACTGCCACCAAGCTACAAGAGCTTCGTGATGAACTATAATATGCAAGGGATGAACAAGACTATTCCCGAGCTCTTCGCAATGCTAAAAGCTGCGAAGGTAGAAATCAAGAAGGAGCATCATGTGTTGATGGTCAACAAGACCACCAGTTTCACGAAAAAGGGTAAAGGGAAGAAGAAGGGGAACTTCAAGAAGAACGGCAAACAAGTTGCTGCTCAAGAGAAGAAACCCAAATCTGGACCTAAGCCTGAGACTAAGTGCTTCTACTGCAAGCAGACTGGTCAGTGCAAGCGGAACTGCCCCAAGTATTTGGCGGATAAGAAGGATCGCAAGGTGAACAAAGGTATATGTGATATATATGTTATTGATGTGTACCTTACTAATGCTCGCAGTAGCACCTGGGTATTTGATACTGGTTCTGTTGCTAATATTTGCAACTCGAAACGGGGACTACGGATTAAGCGAAGATTGGCTAAGGACGAGGTGACAATGCACGTGGGAAATGGTTCCAAAGTCAATGTGATCGTGGTCGGCACGCTACCTCTACATCTACCTTCGGGATTAGTTTTAGACCTGAATAATTGTTATTTGGTGCCAGCGTTGAGCATGAACATTATATTTGGATCTTGTTTGATGCGAGACGGTGATTCATTTAAATCGAAGAATAATGGTTGTTCTATTTATATGAGTAATATCTTTTATAGTCATGCACCCTTGAAGAGTGGTCTATTTTTATTGAATCGATAGTAGTGATACACATATTCATAATGTTGAAGCCAAAAGATGCAGAGTTGATAATGATAGTGCAACTTATTTGTGGCACTGCCGTTTGGGTCATATTGGTGTAAAGCGCATGAAGAAACTCCATACTGATGGACTTTTGGAATCACTTGATTATGAATCAATTGGTACTTGCGAACCGTGCCTCATGGGCAATATGACTAAAACGCCGTTCTACAGAACTATGGAGCGAGCAACAGATTTATTGGAAATCATACATACTGATGTATGTGGTCCAATGAACATTGAGGCCCGCGGCGGGTATCGTTATTTTCTCACCTGCAGTGATGATTTGAGAAGATATGGATATATCTACTTAATGAAACATAAGTCCAAAACATTTGAAAAGTTCAAGAATTTCAGAGTGAAGTGGAAAATCATCGTAACAAGAAAATAAAGTTTCTATGATCTGATCGTGGACGAGAATATTTGAGTTACGAGTTTGGTCTACATTTGAAACAATGTGGAATAGTTTCGCAACTCACGCCACCCGGAACACCATAAAGTAATGGTGTGTCCGAATGTCGTAATCATACTTTACTAGATATGGTGCGAACAATGATGTCTCTTACTGATTTACCGCTATCGTTTTGGGGTTATGCTTTAGAGACGGCTGCATTCACGTTAAATAGGGCACCATCAAAATCTGTTGAGATGACGCCTTATGAACTGTGGTTTGGCAAGAAACCAAAGTTATCGTTTCTTAAAGTTTGGGGCTGCGATGCTTATGTGAAAAAACTTCAAACTAATAAGTCGAACCCAAATCGGAGAAATGTGTCTTCATAGGATAACCAAAGGAGACTATTTGGTACACCTTCTATCACAGATCCGAAGGCAAGACTTTTGTTGCTAAATTCGGATCCTTTCTAGAGAAGGAGTTTCTCTCGAAAGAAGTGAGTGGGAGGAAAGTAGAACGTGATGAGGTAACTGTACCTGCTACCTTATTGGAAAGTACTTCATCACAGAAACCGGTTCCTGTGATGCCTACACCAATTAGTGAGGAAGTTAATGATATTGATCATGAAACTTCAGATCAAGTTGCTACCGAACCAAGTAGATCAACCAGAGTAAGAACCGCACCAGAGTGGTATGGTAATCCTATTCTGGAGGTCATGTTACTTGACCATGGCAAACCTCCGAACTATGAGGAAGCGATGATGAGCCCGGATTCCGCAAAATGGCTTGAGGCCATGAAATATGAGATGGGATCCATGTATGAGAACAAAGTATGGACTTTGGTTGACTTGCCCAATGATCGGCAAGCCATCGAAAATAAATGGATCTTCAAGAAGAAGACTGACGCTGATGGTAATGCTACTGTCTAGAAAGCTCGACTTGTTGGAAAGGTTTTCGACAAGTTCAAGGGGTTGACTACGATGAGACTTTCTTGCCCGTAGCGATGCTTAAGTCTGTCCGAATCATGTTAGCAATTGCCGCATTTTATGATTATGAAATTTGGCAAATGGATGTCAAAAATGCATTCCTGAATGGATTTCTGCAAGAAGAGTTATATATGATGCAAGCAGAAGGTTTTGTCGATCCGAAAGGTGCTAACAAAGTGTGCAAGCTCCAGCGATCCATTTATGAACTGGTGCAAGCCTCTCAGAGTTGGAATAAACGTTTTGATAGTGTGATCAAAGCATATGGTTTTATACAGACTTTTGGAGAAGCATGTATTTACAAGAAAGTGAGTGGGAGCTCTGTAGCATTTCTGATATTATATGTAGACGACATATTGTTTATTGGAAATGATATAGAATTTCTGGATAGCATAAAAGGATACTTGAATGAAAGACCTCGGTGAAGCTGCTTATATATTGAGCATCAAGATATATAGAGATAGATCAAGACGCTTAATTGTACTTTCACAAAGCACATACCTTGATAAAGTTTTGAAAAAGTTCAAAATGGATCAAGCAAAGAAAGGGTTCTTGCCTGTATTACAAGGTGGGAAGTTGAGTCAGACTCAATGCCCGACCACTGCAGAAGATAAAGAGAAAATGAAAGATGTTCCATATGCTTCAGCCATAGGCTCTATCATGTATGCAATGTTGTGTACCAGACCTGATGTATTCCTAGCTATTAGCTTAGCAGGGAGGTACCAAAGTAATCCAGGAGTGGATCACTGGACAGTGGAGAAGAATATCCTGAAATACCTGAAAAGGACTAAGGATATGTTTCTCTTTTATGGAGGTGACAAAGAGCTAGTCGTAAATGGTTACGTCGATGCAAGCTTTGACACTGATCCGGACGATTCCAAATCGCAAACCGGATACGTGTTTATATTGAACGGTGGAGCTGTCAGTTGGTGCAGTTCTAAACAAAGCGCCATAGCAGGATCTACGTGTGAAGCGGAGTACATAGCTGCTTCGGAAGCAGCAAATGAAGGAGTCTGGATGAAGGAGTTCATATCCGATCTAGGTGTCATACCTAGTGCATTGGGTCCAATGAAAATCTTTTGTGACAACACTGGTGCAATTGCCTTAGCAAAGGAATCCAGATTTCACAAGAGAACCAAGCACATCAAGAGACGCTTCAATTCCATCCGGGACCAAGTCCAGGTGGGAGACATAGAGATTTGCAAAATACATACGGATCTGAATGTTGCAGACCCGTTGACTAAGCCTCTTCCACGAGCAAAACATGATCAGCACCAAGGCTCCATGGGTGTTAGAATCATTACTGTGTAATCTAGATTATTGACTCTAGTGCAAGTGGGAGACTGAAGGAAATATGCCCTAGAGGCAATAATAAAGTTATTATTTATTTCCTCATATCATGATAAATGTTTATTATTCATGCTAGAATTGTATTACCGGAAACATAATACATGTGTGAATACATAGACAAACATAGTGTCACTAGTATGCCTCTACCTGACTAGTGATAACCCACAAGTATAGGGGATCGCAATAGTTTTTGAGGTAGAGTATTCAACCCAAATTTATTGATTCGACACAAGGGGAGCCAAAGAATATTCTCAAGTATTAGCAGTTGAGTTGTCAATTCAACCACACCTGGATAACTTAGTATCTGCAGCAAAGTATTTAGTAGCAAAGTAGTATGATAGTAATGGTAACAATGATAAAAGTAACGATAGCAGTTTTATAGTAATTGTAACAGTAGCAACGGAAAAGTAAATAGGCAAAGCACAATATGTGAAAAGCTCGTAGGCATTGGATCAGTGATGGATAATTATGTCGGATGCAATTCCTCATGTAATAGTTATAACGTAGGGTGACACAGAACTAGCTCCAGTTCATCAATGTAATGTAGGCATGTATTCCGAATACAGTCATACGTGCTTATGGAAAAGAACTTGCATGACATCTTTTGTCCTACCCTCTCATGGCAGCAGGGTCCATAAGGAAACTAAGGGATATTAAGGCCTCCTTTTGATAGAGAACCGGAACAAAGCATTAACATATAGTGAATACATGAACTCCTCAAACAACGATCATCACCGAAAAGTATCCTAATTGTTGTCACCTTGGGGTTGATGGATCATAATAGGTAATAGGTGAATATGACTTGCAAGATCGGATCACAAACATAGATATAATGGTGATAATATAAACGGTTCAGATCTGAAATCATGGCACTCGGGCCCTAGTGACAAGCATTAAGCATAGAAACATCAATCTCAGAACATAGTGGATACTAGGGATCAAGCCCTAACAAAACTAACTCGATTACATGATGAATCTCATCCAATTCCTCACTGACCAGCGAGCCTACGAAGGAATTACTCACTCTCGGGAGTGAGCATCATGAAATTGGTGATGGAGGATGGTTGATGATGACGAAGACCGAAGAATCCCCCTCTCCCGGAGCACCGAACGGACTCCAGATCAGCCCTCCCGAGAGAGATTAGGGCTTGGCGGTGGCTCCGTATCGTAAAACATGATGAAACTTTTTCTCTGATTTTTTTCTCCGTGAGACAGAATATATAGAGTTGGAGTTGAAGTTGGTGGAGCATCAGGGGGCCCACGAGACAGGGGGGCGTGCCCAGGGGGAGGGGGCACGCCCCCCACCCTCGTGGATAGGGTGTGGGCCCCCTGGCCTTGATTCTTTCGCCAGTATTTTTTATATTTTCCAAAAGTTATCTCCGTGGATTTTCAGGTCATTCCAAAAACTTTTGTTTTCTGCACAATAAACAACACCGTGTCAGTTCTGCTGAAAACAGCGTCAGTCTGGGTTAGTTTCAATCAAATCATGCAAATTAGAGTCCAAAACAAGGGCAAAAGTGTTTGGAAAAGTAGATACGTTGGAGACATATCAACTCCCCCAAGCTTAAACCTTTACTTGTCCTCAAGCAATTCAGTTGACAAACTGAAAGTGACAAAGAAAAACTTTTACAAACTCTACTTGCTCTTGTTGTTGCAAATATGTAAAGCCAGCATTCAAGTTTTCATCAAAGATTATGAACTAACCATATTCACAATAACACTTAGGTCTCATGTTTACTCATATCAATGGCATAATCAGCTAGCGAGCAATAATAATAAATCTCGGATGACAACACTTTCTCAAAACAATCATAATATGATATAGCAAGATGGTATCTCGCTAGCCGTTTCTGAGACCGCAAAACATAAATGCAGAGCACCTTTAAAGATCAAGGACTAACTAAACATTGTAATTCATGGTAAAAGAGATCCAATCAAGTCATACCCAATATAAACTAATAGTAATGCATGCAAATGATAGCGTGCTCTCCAGCGGGTGCTTTTTAATAAGAGGGTGATGACTCAACATAAAAGTAAATAGATAGGCCCTTCGCAGAGGGAAGCATGGATTTGTAGAGGTGCTAGAGCTCGATTTTAAAATAGAGATGAATAACATTTTGAGCGGTATACTTTCACTGTCAACGCAACAACTATGAGATCTCGATATCTTCCATGCTACATACATTATAGGCGGTTCCCAAATAGGATGGTAAAGTTTATACTCCCCCACCACCAACTTGATCATGGGACTGGGCATCCCGGTTACTAGCCATTTTCTCGTGAATGAGGAGCGGAGTCCACTCCCCTTGAGAATAACCCACCTAGCATGGAAGATACAGATAGCCCTAGTTGATACATGAGCTGCTCGAGCATATAAAACAGAATTTCATTTGAAGGTTTGGAGTTTGGCACATACAAATTTACTTGGAACAGCAGGTAAATACCGCATATAGGAAGGTATGGTGGACTCATATGGAATAACTTTGGGGTTTATGGAGTTTGGATGCACAAGCAGTATTCGCGCTTAGTACAGGTGAAAGCTAGCAAAAAACTGGGAAGCGACCAACTGAGAGAGCGACAACAGTCATGAACATGCATTAAAATTAATCAACACTGAGTGCAAGCATGAGTAGGATATAATCCACCATGAACATAAATATCATGAAGGCTATGTTGATTTATTCCAACTACATGTGTGAACATGTGCCAAGTCAAGTCACTCGAATCATTCAAAGGAGGATACCACCCTATCATACCACATCACAACCATTTTAATAGCATGTTGGCACGCAAGGTAAACCATTATAAACTCCTAGCTAATTAAGCATGGCATAAACAACTATAATCGCTAATTGTCATTGCAAACATGTTTATTCATAATAGGCTGAATCAGGAATGATGAACTCATCATATTTAAAAAAACAAGAGAGGTCGAGTTCATACCAGCTTCTCTCATCTCGATCATTCATCATACATCGTCATTATTGCCTTTCACTTGCAGGACCGGACGGTGTGGATAATAATAATAATAGTGCACGTGCATTGGACTAAGCTGGAATCTGCAAGCACTCAATTCAATTGAGAAGACAAGGTAATATGGGCTCTTGGTTAAATAAACAATCATGCAAATGGGAGCCACAAAACATTTCATTATGGTCTTCTCCTCTCGACCCCCGAAGGAAAGAAAAAAAAATAAAACTATTTACATGGGAAAGCTCCCAACAAGTAAAAGAAGAACGAGAAATCTTTTTGGGTTTTTATTTAATTACTACTACAAGCATGGAAATTAAACTAACTAATTTTTTTGGTTTTTCTTAAGGTTTATCAAACAAACAAGAAGAAAGCTAGAAAAAGGAAATAAACTAGCATGGATAGTACAATGAAAGAGTATGAGCACCGACAACTAGAATAGTGTGTGAGCATGAATGTAAAGTCGATGAGAAATACGTACTCCCCCAAGCTTAGGCTTTTGGCCTAAGTTGGTCTATGCCCAAGGATCGCGGCTACTCTCCCTGGTGTATTGAGGAGTGTCATCTGGATACCATTGGCTAGCGATCTCCTTCGGATCCCACTGATAACAGGATGGATGATAGGGGTCTAGTGGTGGTTCCGACTTAGGCTCTAGAGCTGATGTATGGCCTCGTTGCATGTACACGGCCTTCGGCAAAACGAGGTAATGGCTTGCAGTTAAATCAAACAAAGAAGGCACAGGCAAGGTAATAATTTCAATGTGTTTCTTATTAAATCTCAGGTTATACAGGAGCATCTTATCATCATTGTCAACAATAAATTCGTGTGCTACCATGCTCCTGTAATCTAAAAAGGTAAGAGGCAGCAGTGTCTCCTCTTTCTCATCATGCCTAATAGGTATCTCGAAATGTTTAGCAAAGCGTGCAGCAAAGATGTTGGACAACGTAGCAATAATTCAAAATTTTCTACGCATCACCAAGATCAATCTATGAATATTCTAGAAACAAGAGAGGGAGAGGATGAGCATCTTCATACCCTTGAAGATTGCGATGCGGAAGTGTTACAAGAACGCGGATGAGGGAGTCGTACTCGTGGCGATTCAAATCGCGGAAGATCCGATGTAACGCCGAACGGATGGCGCCTCCGCGTTCAACACACGTACAACCCAGGGACGTCTCATCTTTCTTGATCCAGCAAGGGGAGAGGAGAAGTAGAGGGAGAGCTCTGGCAGCACGACGGCGTGGTGGTGGAGCTTGCAGTTCTCCGGCAGGGCTTCTCCAAGCACTACTGAGGAGGAGGTGGAGTTGGAGAGGGGGAGGGCTGCGCCACGGGCAAGGGGTGAAGCTCCCATGCGCCTCCCCACTATATAGAGGGGTGGAGCGGGCTGGTTTCTTGATCTCCAATCCATTGGGGCGTTGGCAAAGGTGGGAGGAAAGAAATCCCATCATTTCCTTCCCCATCGATTGTTATCCCCCCTTTTTAGGGATCTTGATCTTATCCCTTCAGGATATGATCTTATTCCTTCTAAGGGGGGATCTTGGTGCGCCTTGACTAGGGGTGTGGGGCCTTTCCCCCACTACCCACGTTCAAGTGGGCCCCCCATGCAGGTGGGCCCCACTCCGGAACCTTCTAGAACCTTCTCGGTACAATACCGAAAAATCCCGAACATTTTCCGGTGGCCAAAATAGGACTTTCCATATATAAATCTTAACCTCCGGACCATTTCGGAACTCCTCATGACGTCCGGGATCTCATCCAGGACTCCGAACAACATTCGGTAACTGCACACTAATTCCCTTTACAACTCTAGCGTCACCGAACCTTAAGTGTGTAGACCCTACGGGTTCGGGAATCATGCAGACATGATCGAGACAACCCTCTGGACAATAACCAACAGCGGGATCTGGATACCCATGTGGCTCCCACATATTCCACGATAATCTCATCAGATGAACCACGATGTCGGGGATTCAATCAATCCCATATGCAATTCCCTTTGTCAATCGGTACGTTGCTTGCCCGAGATTTGATCGTGGGTATCCCAATACCTCGTTCGATCTCGTTACCGGCAAGTCACTTTACTCGTTCCGTAATGCATGATCCCGTGACTAACTACTTAGTCACATTGAGCTCATTATGATGATGCATTACTGAGTGGGCCAAGAGATACCTCTCCGTCATATGGTGTGACAAATCCCAGACTCGATTCGTGGCAACCCAACAGACACTTTCGGAGATACTTGTAGTGTACCTTTATAGCCACACAATTACGTTGTGACGTTTGGTACACCCAAAGCATTCCTACGGTATCCGGGAGTTGCACAATCTCATGGTCTAAGGAAATGATACTTGACATTAGAAAAGCTTTTAGCAAACGAACTACACGATCTTGTGCTATGCTTAGGATTGAGTCTTGTCCATCACATCATTCTCCTAATGATGTGATCCCGTTATCAATGACATCCAATGTCCATGGTCAGGAAACCATGACCATCTGTTGATCAACGAGCTAGTCAACTAGAGGCTCACTAGGGACATGTTGTGGTCTATGTATTAACACATGTATTACGGTTTCCAGTTAATACAATTATAGCATGAACAATAGACAATCATCATGAACAAGGAAATACAATAATAACCATTTTATTATTGCCTCTAGGGCATATTTCCAACAGTCTCCTGCTTGCACTAGAGTCAATAATCTAGTTCACATCATTATGTGATTGTAATGAATCCAACACCCATGGGGTTTGATCATATGTCGCTTGTGAGAGAGGTTATTAGTCAAAGGGTCTGAACCTTTCAGATCCGTGTGTGCCTTACAAATCTCTATGTCATCTTGTAGATGCAGCTACCACGCGCTATTTGGAGCTATTCCAAATAACCGTTCTACTATATGAATCTGGTTTACTACTCATAGTCATCCGAATTAGTATCAAAGTTTGCATCAACATAACCCTTTACGGTGAACTCTTTTACCACCTCCATAATCGAGAAAACTGCTTAGTGCACTAGTTACTAAGGATAACTTTGACCGCTGTCCTGTGATCCATTTCTGGATCACTCTTGTACCCCTTGACTGACTCATGGCAAGGCACACTTTAGGTGTGGTACACATCATAGCATACTGTAGAGCCTACGTCTAAAGCATAGGGGACGACCTTTGTCCTTTCTCTCTCTTCTGCCGTGGTCAGGTCTTGAGTCTTACTCAATACTCACACCTTATAACACAACCAAGAACTCCTTCTTTGCCGATCTATTTTGAACTCCTTCAAAATCTTGTCACGGTGCGTATTCATTTGAAAGTACTATCAAGCGATTTTGATCTATCCTTATAGATGTTGATGCTCAATGTTCAAGTAGCTCAATCTAGGTTTTCCATTGAAAAACACTTTTCAAATAACCCTATATTCTTTCTAGAAATTCTACATCATTTCTGATAAACAATATGTCAACAACATATACTCATCAGAAATCCTATAGTGCTCCCACTCACTTCTTTGGAAATACAAGTTTCTCATAAACTTTGTATAAACCCAAAATCTTTGATCATCTCATCAAAGCGTATATTCCAATCCGAGATGCTTACTCCAGTCCTTAGAAGGATTGCTGGAGCTTTGCATACTTGTTAGCATCTTTTAGGATTGACAAAAACTTTCTGGTTGTATCACATACAACCTTTACTCAAGAAAATCGTTGAGGAAACAATGTTTCGACATCCTATATGCAAGATTTCATAAATAATGCAGGAACTGCTAATATAATTTCAACAGACTCTTAGCATCGCTACGAGTGAGAAAGTCTCATCGTAGTCAACTCTTTAACTTGTCGGAAAACATCTTAGCGACAAGTCGAGCTTTCTTAATGGTGACACTTACCATCATTGTTCATCTTCCCTTTTAAAATCTATCTGTACCCAACAACCTTACGACTATCAAGTAGTTCTTACAAAGCCTACACTTTGTTTTATACATGGATCCTCTCTCGGCTTTTATGGCCTCGAGCCATTTGTCGGAATCCGGGCCCACCATCGCTTCTCCACAGCTCGTAGGTTTCATGATCTTCAAGACAGGATTACCGTACCACTCTGAAGTAGTACGCGTCCTTGTCGACCTACGAAGTTTGGTAGTGACTTGATCCGAAGTTTCATGATCACTATCATCATCTTCCACTTCAACTGGTGTAGGCGCCACAGGAACAACTTCCTGTGCCCTGCTACAGATTGGTTAAAGGGATGGTTCAGTAACCTCATCAAGTCTGCACCATCCTCCCACTCAATTCTTTCAAGAGAAACTATTCCTCGAGAAAGGACCCGTTTCTAGAAACAATCACTTTTGCTTCCGGATCTGAAATAGGAGGTATACCCAACTGTTTTGGGTGTCCTATGAAGAAGCATTTATCCACTTTGGGTTTGAGCTTATCAGGCTAAAACTTTTCCACATAAGCATCGCAGCCCCAAACTTTTAAGAAATGACAGCTTAGGTTTCTCTAAACCATAGTTCATACGCTGTCATCTCAACGGAATTACGTGGTGCCCTATTTGAAGTGAATGTGGTTGTCTCTAATGCCTAACCCATAAATGATAGTGGTAATTCGATAAGAGACAACATGGTATGCACCTTATCCAATAGGGTGTAGCTATGATGTTCGGACACACCATCACACTATGGTGTTCCGGGCGTTATTAGTTATGAAAAAATTTCCACAATGTCTTAATTGTATACCAAACTCATAACTCAGATACTCATCTCTATGATCATATCATAGACATTTTATCCTCTTGTCACGATGATCTTCAACTTCACTCTGAAATTACTTGAACCTTTCAATAATTCAGACTTGTGTTTCATCAAGTAAATATACTCAACAACTACTCAAATCATATGTGAAGTAATAACATAACGATATCCACTGCGTGACTCGGCACTCATTGGACTGCACACATCAAAATGTATTACTTCCAACAAGTTGCTTTCTTGTTCCATCTTACTGAAAACGAGGCTTTTCAGTCATCTTGCCCATGTGGTATGATTTGCATGTCTCAAGTGATTCAAAATCAAGTGAGTCCAAATGATCCATCTGCATGGAGTTTCTTCATGCATACATACCAATAGATATGGTTCGCATGTCTCAAACTTTTTGAAAAAACGAGTGAGTCCAAAAGATCCATCGACATGGAGCTTCTTCATGCATTTTATACCAATATGACTCAAATGGTAGTGCCACAAGTAGGTGGTACTATCATTACTATCTTATATCTTTTGGCATGAACATGTGTATCACTACGATCAAGATTCAATAAACCATTCATTTTAGGTGCAAGACCAGTGAAGGTATTATTCAAATAAACAGAGTAACCATTATTCTCCTTAAATTAACAACCGCATTGCGATAAACATAATCCAATCATGTCTATGCTCAACGCAAACACCAAATAACAATTATTTAGGTTTAACACCAATCCTGATGGTAGAAGGAGCGTGCCATGTTTGATAACATCAATCTTGGAAATACTTCCAACACATATCGTCACCTCGCCTTCAGCTAGTCTCCGTTTATTCCGTAGCCTTTTATTTCAAGTTACTAACACTTAGCAACTGAACCGGTATCTATTACCCTGGTGCTACTAGGAGTACTAGTAAAGTACAGATTAATATAATGTATATCCAATATACTTCTGTCGACCTTGCTAGCCTTCTCATCTACCAAGTATCTAGGGTAGTTCTGCTTCAGTGACTGTTCCCCTCATTACAGAAGCACTTAGTCTCGGGTTTGGGTTCAAACTTTGGGTTTCTTCACTAGAGCAGCAACTGATTTGCCGTTTTATGAAGTATCCCTTCTCGCCCTTGCCCTTCTTGAAACCAGTGGTTTCACTAACCATCAACAATTGATGCTCCTTCTTGATTTCTACGTTCGCGGTGTCAAACATCGCGAATAGCTCAAGGATCATCATATCTATCCCTGATATGTTATAGTTCATCACGAAGCTCTAGTAGCTTGGTGACAATGACTTTGGAGAACCATCACTATCTCTTAAGGAAGATTAACTCCCACTCGATTCAAGTGATTGTAGTACTCAGACAATCTGAGCACATGCTCTACGATTGAGCTTTTCTCCCTTAGTTTGCAGGCTTAAGAAACTCGTCAGAGGTCTCATACCTCTTGACATGGGCATAAGCCTGAAATCCCAATTTTAGCCCTTTGAACATCTCATATGCTCCGTGACGTTTCAAAATCGTCTTCGGTGCCTCAATTCTAAACAGTTTAACATTACTGAACTATCATGTAGTCATCAAAACGTGTATGTCAGATGTTCGCAACATCCACAGACGACGTTTGAGGTTCCGCACACCGAGCGGTGCATTAAGGACATAAGCCTTCTGCATAGCTATGAGGACAATCCTTAGTTTACGAACCTAGTCGGCATAATTGCTACTATCAGCTTTCAACAAAATTTTCTCTAGGAACATATCTAAAACAGTAGAACTAAAGCACAAGTTACGACATAATTTGCGAAGACCTTTTGACTATGTTCATGATAATTAAGTTCATCTAATTTAATGAACTCCCACTCAGATGGACATCCCTCTAGTTATCTAAGTGATACATGATCCGAGTCAACTAGGCCGTGTCCGATCATCACGTGAGACAGACTAGTCATCATCGGTGAATATCTTCTTGTTGATAGTATCTGGTATACGACTCATGTTCGACCTTTCGGTCTCTTGTGTTCCGAGGCCATGTCTGTACATGCTAGGCTCGTCAAGTCGACCTAAGTGTTTTGCTTGTGTAAATATGGCTTACACCCGTTGTATGCGAACGTTAGAATCTATCACACCCGATCATCACGTGGTGCTTCGAAACAACGAACCTTCGCAACGGTGCACAGTTAGGGGGAACACTTTCTTGAAATTTTAGTGAGGGATCATCTTATTTATGCTACAGTCGTTCTAAGCAAATAAGATGTAAACATGACAAACATCACATGCAAATCATAAAGTGACATGATATGGCCAATATCATCTTGCGCCTTTGATCTCCATTTTCGAGGCGCGGCATGATCACCTTCGTCACCGGCATGACATCATGATCTCCATCATCGTGTCTTTATGAAGTTGTCTCGCCAACTATTACTTCTACTACTATGGCTAATGGTTTAGCAATAAAGTAAAGTAATTACATGGCGTTATTCAATGACACGCAGGTCATAGAATAAATTAAGAGAACTCCTATGGCTCCTGCCGGTTGTCATACTCATCGACATGCAAGTCGTGATTCCTATTACAAGAATATGATCAACCTCATACATCACATGTATCATTCATCACATTCTTTTTGGGCCATATCACATCACATAGCATACCCTGCAAAAACAAGTTAGACGTCCTCTAATTGTTGTTGCATGTTTTACGTGGCTGCTAAGGGTTTCTAGCAAGAACGTTTCTTACCTAAGCAAAGCCACAACGGTGATATGCCAATTGCTATTTACCCTTCATAAGGACCCTTTTCATCAAATCTGATCCAACTAAAGTGGGAGATACTGGCACCCGCTAGCCACCTTATGCAACAAGTGCATGTCAGTCGATGGAACCTGTCTCACGTAAGCGTACGTGTAAGGTCGGTCCGGGCCGCTTCATCCCACGATGCCGCCGAATTAAGATAGGACTAGTAACGGTAAGCAAATTGAACAAACCAACGCCCACAACTAATTGTGTTCTACTCGTGCATAGAATCTACGCAATAGACCTAGCTCATGATGCCACTGTTGGAGAACATAACAATAATTCAAAATTTTCTACGCATTACCAAGATCAATCTATGGAGATTCTAGCAACAAGAGAGGGAGAGGAAGAGAATCTTCATACCCTTGAAGATTGCGATGCGGAAGCGTTACAAGAATGTGGATGAGGGAGTCGTACTCGCGGCGATTCAAATCGCAGAAGATCCGATCTAACGTCGAACGGACGGCGCCTCCGCGTTCAACACACGTACAGCCCAGGGACGTCTCCTCCTTATTGATCCATCAAGGGGAGAGGAGAAGTTGAGGGAGAGCTCTGGCAGCGTGACGGCATGGTGGTGGAGCTTGCAGTTCTCCGACAGGGCTTCGCCAATCACTACTGAGGAGGAGGTGGAGTTGGAGAGGAGGAGGGCTGCACCAGGGGCAAGGTTGAAGCTCCCATGCGCCTCCCCACTATATATAGGGGTGGAGGGGGCTCGTTTATTTCCCTCCAAGTCCATTGGGGCATTGGCAAAGGTGGGAGGAAAGAAATCCCATCATTTCCTTCCCCACCGATTGTTATCCCCCCTTTTTAGGGATCTTGATCTTATCCCTTCGGGATATGATCTTATTCCTTCTAAGGGGGGGGGGGGGTCTTGGTGTGCCTTAACCAAGGGTGTGAGGCCTTGCCCCCACTACCCACGTTCATGTGGGTCCCCCCATGCAGGTGGGCCCCACTCCGGAACCTTCTAGAACCTTCCCGGTACAATACCGAAAAATCCCGAACATTTTCCGGTGGCCAAAATAGGACTTCCCATATATAAATCTTTACCTCCGGACCAATTCGGAACTCCTTGTGACGTCCGGGATCTCATCCGGGACTCCGAACAACATTAGGTAACTGCACTCTAATTCCCATAACAACTCTAGCGTCACAGAACCTTAAGTGTGTAGACCCTACGGGTTTGGGAATCATGCAGACATGACCGAGACAGCTCTCTGGCCAATAACCAACAGCTGGATCTGGATACCCATGTTGGCTCCCACATGTTCCACGATGATCTCATCGGATGAACCACGATGTCGGGGATTCAATCAATCCAGTATACAATTCCCTTTGTCAATCGGTACGTTGCTTGCCCGAGATTCGATCGTGGGTATCCCAATACCTCGTTCAATCTCGTTACCGGCAAGTCACTTTACTCGTTCCGTAATGCATGATCCCATGACTAACTACTTAGTCACATTGAGCTCATTATGATGATGCATTACTGAGTGGGCCCAGAGATACCTCTCTGTCATATGGAGTGACAAATCCCAGTCTCGATTCGTGCCAACCCAACAGACACTTTCAGAGATACCATTAGTGTACCTTTATAGCCACCCAGTTATGTTGTGACGTTTGGTACACCCAAAGCATTCCTACGGTATCCGGGAGTGCACAATCTCATGGTCTATGGAAATGATACTTGACATTAGAAAAGCTTTTGGCAAACGAACTACATGATCTTGTGCTATGCTTAGGATTGGGTCTTGTCCATCACATCATTCTCCTAATGATGTGATCCCGTTATCAATGACATCCAATGTCCATGGTCAGGAAACCATGACCATCTGTTGATCAACGAGATAGTCAACTAGAGGCTCACTAGGGACATGTTGTGGTATAAGTATTCACACATGTATTACGGTTTCCAGTTAATACAATTATAGGATGAACAATAGACAATTATCATGAACAAGGAAATAAAATAATAACCATTTTATTATTGCCTCTAGGGCATATTTCCAACAAAAGATACCTCCAAAGATGGGGCCCTTTGTATGGTTTAGGCTTAGCCTTTTAGCAATAGCGACACTCATACTAAAAGTGTTATCACTGAATAAGGCATGGAGCGGAATAATAATATCAGGAACACTGAAGTTACCACTATTTCCGCGACCAATTAAGCATCGACTAGCAAATATGGCAAAGTACCGTAAAATAGGAAAGTGTATGCTAGTGATTCTCGCATCGGAACCCTTCTTCAATTCCCCTACAGTAATAGTGTCAATAACACCATCCACATCTTTACGATGTGGTTCATCTAAGCTGCCCTCAAAGGGTATTCTACAAGCTGTGCAAAAATAACGTAAAGATATTTCCTTAGCCTCATCATATAAATGAAAAGATACTGAAGGAGGCGAATTCTTAGGATAGTAGTAAAAGTTTGCACGAAGTATTGGTAAGTAAGAGATATTGTTCGATCCGGTTGTGGAGGAAGTCGATGAGGCCCGCATTTTTAGCCAAAGAATAAAAGTCTTCATAAATCCCGGCTACTCTTAGAAAATTATCACAAGGCCATTCACACTGCCGTACTTCCGCTACACGAGGAGGATTATACTTGGCCTTTTCTTTCTCCTTAGCTTGTTTATCCTTGGATCTTTGGCTAGAAGAGCCCCTCAAGAACAACCTCTTCATCTTTTCTGAAAGTTTCAGAAAATTTTAGTAACTTCAAAATAAAAGTGAATCAAACTAAACAAGATTGATAGCAACTACTCCCACAAAGTGCCTAGAGCCTATATCATGCATTAGAATTACTTGGGACCTCATAAATTTGACATGCAAGCTCAAGAACAGGGTCACCTATGCAGCACTAGAACAAAAACTAATTGGACCAATGGAGGAGTCACATACCAAGCAACAATCTCCCAAAGAAGTTTTGTGAATGGAGCTTTGAGCAAGGAGATCGAAAATCGCAGCAAAATGAGCTAGAACTCGTGCTTGAGCTGGATGGGGATTTTTTTGGGAGGAAGATGGAGTGTGTGGGTGCAGGAATAAGTTGAGGGGGGGGGCACCATGGGCCCACGAGGCAGGGGGCGCACCCTTGACCCTCGTGGCCAGGTGCTTGCCCCCCTGCTGTGTTTTCAGTGCCTAAAATTCTCAAATATTCCATAAAAAATCATACTAAATTTGTAGGGCATTTGGAGAACTTTTATTTTCGGGATATTTTTTATTGCATGGATAATTCAGAAAACAGATAATACTATTTTTGCTTTATTTATTTTAAATAACAGAAAGTGAAAAGAGGGTACAGAAGGTTGTGCCTTCTAGTTTCATCCATCTCATGATCATCAAAAGGAATCCACTAACAAGGTTGATCAAGTCTTGTTAACAAACTCATTCCGAATAACATGGAACCGGAGAAATTTCGAATAACACTAGATTACCTCAACGGGCATATGAACATCCCCAATAATAAGAATATCATATTTTTCTTGACAGTACGAAGAGGAAATTCAAAACCTCCAATAATGATAGTTGGAATTTTTCCAATAGAATTGATACTACGAACTTGAGGTTGTTTTCTCAGAAAGTGTACCGTATGCTCATTACCATTAACATGAAAAGTGACATTGCCTTTGTTGCAATCAATAATAGCTCCTGCAGTATTCAAAAAGGGTCTACCAAGGATAATCAACATACTATTGTCCTCAGGAATATCAAGAATAACAAAGTCCGTTAAGATAGTGACATTTGCAACCACAACAGGCACATCCTCACAAATACCGACAGGTATGGCAGTTGATTTATCAGCCATTTGCAAAGATATTTCAGTAGGTGTCGACTTATTCAATTCAAGTCTATGATATAAAGAGAGAGTCATAACACCAACACCGGATCCAAGATCACATAAAGCAGTTTTAACATAGTTTCTTTTAAAGGAGCATGGTATAGTTGGTCCTCCTGGATCTCCAAGTTTCTTTGGTATGCCACCCTTAAAAGTGTAGTTAGCAAGCATGGTGGAAATTTTAGCTTCCTGTATCTTTCTTTTATTTGCAATGATATCCTTCATGTATTTAGCATAAGGGTTTACTTTAAGCATATCAGTTAAGCGCATACGTAAGAAGATAGGTCTAATCATTTCAGCAAAGCGATCAAAATCCTCATCATCCTTTGTGTGGGATGGTTTAGCAGGAAAAGGCATGGGTTTCTGAACCCATGGTTCTCTTTCTTTACCGTGCTTCCTAGCAACTAAATGTCTTTTATCATAATGTTGATTCTTTGATTATGGGTTATCAAGATCAACAGCAGGTTCAATTTCTACATCATTATTAATGCTAGGTTGAGCATCAACATGAACATTACCATTAACATTATCACTAGATTCATGTTCATCACCTGATTGTGTTTCAGCATCAGAAATAGAAATATCATTGGGATTCTTAGGTGTGTCTACAATAGGTTCACTAGAAGCATACAAAGTCCTATCGTTTTTCTTTTTCTTCCTTTTAGAAGGACTAGGTGCATCTACATTATTTCTCTAAGAATCCTGCTCGATTCTCTTAGGGTGGACTTCAAGATACAAAGGTTCCTGAGTCATACTACCAGTTCTAGTAGCCACTCTAACAGCAAAGTCATGTTTATTATCTAATTCATCGAGCAAATCACTTTGAGCTTTAAGTACTTGTTCAGCTTGAGTGGTGACCATAGAAGCATATTTGCTAATGAGTTTAAGTTCACCTTTAACCCTAGCCATATAATCACTCAAGTGTCCTATCATGAAAGCATTACTCTTTAATTCTCTACCAACATAAGCATTAAAACTTTCTTGTCTAGCCATAAAGTTATCAAATTCATCTAAACATGGGCTAGGAAATTTAATAGACGGGATTTCAACTTTATCATATCTATAGAGAGAATTTACCTCTACTACCTGTGTCGGGTTATCAAGACAATGTGTTTCTTCAATAGGCGGTAATTAAGACCATGTATTTCTTCAATAGGAGGTAAATTCTTAACATCTTCATCTTTAATACCTTTTTCTTTCATTGATTTCTTTGCCTCTTGCATATCTTCAGGACTGAGAAATAGAACTCCCCTCTTCTCCGGAGTTGGTTTAGGTGTAGGATCAGGAGTTGGCTCAATTGGCTCAGGAATTGGCTCAGGAAGAGTCCAACTATTTTCATTAGTCAACATATTATTCAATAGTAATTCAGCTTGGTCGACTATTCTTTTTCTGAAAACACAACCAGCACAACTATCCAAGTGGTCCTTGAAAGCATCGGTTAGTCCATTATAAAAGATATCAAGTATTTCATTTTTCTTAAGAGGATGATCAAGGAAAGCATTAAATAATTGGATAAGCCTCCCCCAAGCTTGTGGGAGACTCTCTTCTTCGATTTCCACAAAATTATATATTTCCCTCAAGGCAGCTTGTTTCTTATGAGCAGGGAAATATTTAGCAGAGAAGTAATAAATCATATCCCGGGGACTACTCACACAACCAGGATCAAGAGAATTAAACCAAGTTTTAGCATCACCCTTTAATGAGAACGGGAATATCTTAAGGATATAATAATAGCAAGACTTCTCATCATTAGTAAACATGGTGGCTATATCATTTAACTTGGTAAGATGTGCCACAACAGTTTCAGATTCATTGCCATAAAAAGGATCAGATTCAACCAAAGTAATGATTTTAGGATCAATAGAGAATTCATAATCCTTATCAGTAACACAGATAGGTGAAGTAGCAAAATTAGGGTCATGTTTCATTCTAGCATTAAGAGATTGCTGCTTCCATTTAGCTAATAACTTCTTAAGATCATATCTATCATTGCAAGAAAAAATAGCTCTAGTAGCTTCTTCATCCATAACATAACCCTCAAGAACAACAGGAAATTCATACTTAGGGGGAGAACCTTCATCATCACTATCATCGATAATTTCATCTTTGATAATTTCATTCTCTCTAACCCTAGCAAGTTGTTCATCAAGATATTCACCTAATGGCATAGTAGTATCAAGCATAGAAGTAGTTTCATCATAAGTATCATGCATAGCAGAAGTGGCATCATCAATAACATGCGACATATCAGAATTCATAGCAGTAGCAGGTTTAGGTGTCGCAAGCTTACTCAAAACAGAAGGAGAATCTAGTGCAGAGCTAGATGGCAGTTCCTTACCTCCCCTCGTAATTGAGGGAAAAATCTTAGTTCTTTCGTCTTTCAAGTTCCTCATAGTGATCAGAAGATATAAATCCCAAGTGACTCAATGAATAGAGCTATGCTCCCCGGCAACCGCGCTAGAAAATAGTCTTGATAACCCAAATTTATTGATTCGACACAAGGGGAGACAAAGAATATTCTCAAGTATTAGCAGTTGAGTTGTCAATTCAACAACACCTGGATAACTTAGTATCTGCAGCAAAGTATTTAGTAGCAAAGTAGTATGATAGTAATGGTAACAGTGATAAAAGTAACGATATCAGTTTTGTAGTAATTGTAACAGTAGCAACGGAAAAGTAAATAGGCAAAGCACAATATGTGAAAAGCTCGTAGGCATTGGATCAATGATGGATAATTATGTCGGATGCGATTCCTCATGTAATAGTTATAACATAGGGTGACACAGAACTAGCTCCAGTTCATCAATGTAATGTAGGCATGTGTTCCGAATATAGTCATACGTGCTTATGGAAAAGAACTTGCATGCCATCTTTTGTCCTACCCTCCCGTGGCAGCGGGGTCCTAATGGAAACTAAGGGATATTAAGGCCTCCTTTTAATAGAGTACCAGACCAAAGCATTAACACGTAGTGAATACATGAACTCCTCAAACTACGGTCATCACCGAGAAGTGTCCCCATTATTGTCACTTCGGGGTTGTCGGATCATAACACATAATAGGTGACTATAGACTTGCAAGATAGGATCAAGAACTCACATATATTCATGAAAACATAATAGGTTCAGATCTGAAATCAAGGCACTCGGACCCTAGTGATAAGCATTAAGCATGGCAAAGTCATAGCAACATCAATCTCAGAACATAGTGGATACTAGGGATCAAACCCTAGCAAAACTAACTTGATTACATGGTAAATCTCATCCAACCCATCACCGTCCAGCAAGCCTAGGATGAAATTACTCACGCACGACAGTGAGCATCATGAAATTGGTGATGGAGGATGGTTGATGATGATGATGATGACAACAAATCCCCCTTTTCGGAGCCCCGAACGGTCTCCAGATGAGCCCTCCGGAGAGAGATTAGGGCTTGGCGGCGGCTCCATATTGTAAAACGTGATGAAACTTTTTCTCTGATTTTTTTCTCCACGAAACGGAATATCTAGAGTTGGAGTTGAGTTCGGTGGAGCATCAGGGGGCCCACGAGACAGGGGGGCGTGCCCACGGGCAGGGGGCGCGCCCCCCACCCTCGTGGACAGGGTGTGGGCCCCCTGGCCTTGATTCTTTTGCCGGTATTTTTTATATTTTCCAAAAGTTATCTCTGTGGATTTTCAGGTCATTCCGAGAACTTTTGTTTTCTGCACAATAAAAAACACCATGGCAGTTCTACTGAAAACAGCGTCAGTCCGGGTTAGTTTCATTCAAATCATGCAAGTTAGAGTCCAAAATAAGTGCAAAAGTGTTTGGAAAAGTAGATACGTTGGAGACATATCAACTAGCTCGTTGATCAAAGATGGCTGTGTTTCCTAGCCATAGACATGAGTTGTCATTTTATTAACGGGATCACATCATTAGGAGTATGGTGTGATTGACTTGACCCATTCCGTTAGCTTAGCACTTGATCGTCTACTATGTTGCTATTGCTTTCTTCATGACTTATACATGTTCCTATGACTATGAGATTATGCAACTCCCGTTTACCAGAGGAACACTTTGTGTGCTACCAAACGTCACAACGTAACTGGGTGATTATAAAGGACCTCTACAGGTGTCTCCGAAGGTACATGTTGAGTTGGCGTATTTCGAGATTAGGATTTGTCACTCCAATTGTCGGAGAGGTATCTATGGGCCCTCTCGGTAATGCACATCACTATAAGCCTTGCAAGCAATGTGACTAATGAGTTAGTTGCGGGATGATGTATTACGATACGAGTAAAGAGACTTGCCGGTAACGAGATTGAGCTAGGTATTGAGATACCGACGATCGAATCTTGGGCAAGTAACATACCAATGACAAAGGGAACAACACATGTTGTTATGCGGTTTGACCGATAAAGATCTTCATAGAATATGTAGGAGCCAATATGAGCATCCAGGTTCCGCTATTGGTTATTAACCGGAGACGTGTCTCAGTCATGTCTACATAGTTCTCGAACCCGTAGGGTCCGCACGCTTAAAGTTCGATGACGATCGGTATTATGAGTTTTTGTGTTTTGATGTACCGAATGTAGTTCGGAGTCACGGATATGACCACGGACATAGCGAGGAGCCTCGAAATGGTCGAGACATAAAGATCAATATATTGGATGACTATATGTTCGGACACCGGAAGTGTTTCGGGAGGTTTCGGACATATACCGGAGTGCCGGGGGATTACCGGAACCCCCCGGGGGGTTTATTGGGCCTCATGGGCCCTAGTGGAGATGAGGAGGGGCGGCCAGGGCAGGCCGCGAGCCCCCTCCCCCTCTAGTCCAAATTGGACAAGGAGGGGGGCGGCACTCCCGCTTTCCTTCCTCTCCACTCTCCCTTCCTTTCCCCCTCCTACTCCAACTAGGAAACGAGGGAGTCCTACTCCCGGTGGGAGTAGGACTCCTCCCTCGTGTGCCCTCCTCCTGGCCGGCCACCCCCTCCCCCTTGATCCTTTATATGCAGGGGCAGGGGCACCTCTAGACACAACAATTGATCTCTTCATCTCTTAGCCATGTGCGATGCCCCCTCCACCATATTCCACCTCGGTAATATCGTCGCGGTGCTTAGGTGAAGCCCAGCGTCGGTAGAATCATCAACACCGTCATCACGCCGTCGTGCTGACGGAACTCTCCCGCAAAGCTCTGCTGGATCGTAGTTAGTGGGACGTCATCGAGCTGAATGTGTGCTGAACTCAGAGGTGCCGTACGTTCGTTACTTGATCGGTCGGATCGTGAAGATGTACGACTACATCAATAGCGTTGTGCTAACACTTCCCCTCTTGTTGCTATGCATCAGCATGATCTTGCGTGTGCATAGGATTTTTTTTGAAATTACTGCGTTTTCCAATAGGCGGGTCATTGCGGCCCGCAGGCTCCATCCGGGCGACGCGAGCTGCCCGGCGCTCCGCATGCATGCGACGAGCGCCAGCCATGGTATTGGTAAAGCGGGAGCTGAAACTGAGTAGAAGAACAACAACACACCCCTACCTGGGGCGCCAAATGTTGGAATCCAGTCTCCAGGGACCCAAGAGGTTCGAACTCTAGGGTACGTTAGTTCCTACCGCCCTACTCTGCCCTCACAACTTCACGGAGACACTGTGGTAAGCTCGAGCTAAGGTAGAGGAACAATGAACACGGTAGTTACCCAGGTCCGGGCCACCTTGCAGTGTAAAACCTTACTCCTGCTTGTCTGGGATTGCTTGGCAAGAGAGAGTACAAGTGTTGGGTTCTAGTTGCTAAACGAGTCGACACCCTCTATGGTGGCATCTCGCCCTCTTCTTATACTGCCCCTGGTCCTCTTCCCCCGAAAAGACAAGGCAGGAAGGGTTGCCACAACGGCTAGTTTGAAGGGGGACAAGGTCACAGCTTATCCTGACTAAAGGCGTTCTTCGCCTACAAAAGACTCCTACCGTGACGAGCTGGTGGGCACGGGAATGACGACAGCCCTAGCACACCCATTGTCTTATTCATCTTGCACCGATCAGGCAACCTTTGGAGATTGCTTTGGGAGCTGGCCTCGCTCCCTTAGCACGAAAGAGGAAAGCCTCCTTATCTGCGTCCGCTGGCGCGACCTCTGGCATCGCTTGTCGCCTCGCTCATCACCCACGTGAAGACTCTGGACTGCATGACCGGGCCTGGCGGCTCTTGACTTGTTTGCCTCCACAAGGGCCTTGGGAGGAGACCTCGCAAGACTGCCTCGCGAGAGGGCCTCCTGAGGTTCCTGGCGGCGCCTCCGATCTGCCTGGGGCGCTGCTAACGTATGCCTCGCGGGCGAGGGCCTCGCGAGAATCTTGCTCATGAACCTTAGTTTTGGTTCGCGCACTGGGCCGAAGGAATACAGGCCTGGGTACCCCCAGTCCCACAGCCCCGACACATGGCTTGCCATGTTTTTTTTGAAAAGGAGGGTGACCCCAGGCCTCTTCATCTGGGAGATGCATACAGCCATTCATTGATTATTCTCGAGGACCTTACAAAGTATAACAACAATATGCCTTAATCCGCCATCTTGGCAGCATCTGCCGCTACTCCTATCCAAATGATGAAGGTGTGCAAGCTGGGCCACATACACATACCTCTCACCTAAGCCTAACATCTAAAGCCGGATGCCTCGACCGAGCCATCTGCCAGGTCCGGGACTCAAATGGTCTGACGCACTCACATGTGTCATCGCCGTCATCATCCACTGGTCCATATTCAAAGCAGATTGAGGTGACAACCTTGGCAGGTCCTCCGTCATCAACGCCACCATGACACCAAACGACGACCTCCACCTATGTGAGCCTTGGCAAGTCCTCCGCCATTGACGCCACCATGATGCCAGCCGACGACCTCCACCTACGCGAGTCCATCTCCAAGCAACGGACGTAAATCCATGCTAGGAAAGGGCCGCACGACCGCCGTCGGTGAAAGAACTATGTGGCGCTTTGGCTCATCGTATGATCCATTCGCTTCCTTATCTTTTCTTTTTCTCGGCCTGGTAGACATGTCTTTCACATAAAAAACCTGCGCCACATCATTGGCTAGGACGAATGGTTCGTCTGCATACGCAAGATTGTTGAGATCCACTGTTGTCATTCTGTACTACGGGTCTTCCGTTACCCCGCCTCGTGTCATATTGACCCATTTGCACCGAAACAAAGGGACCTTCAAACCACCTCCATAGTTAAGTTCCCATATGTCCTCTATGTAACCATAATATGTTTCCTTTCCCGTGTTGGTTGTTGCATCAAAGAGGACACCATTGTTTTGGTTGGTGCTCTTCTTATCTTGGGCGATCGTGTAAAATGTATTCCCATTTATCTCGTACCCTTTGAAAGTCATTATATTCGAAGATGGTAACTGGAACAACGAGTACAGGTCATCTTCAACATCGCCATCATGCATGGCACATTTCTGCAACCAACCGGCGAAAGTCCTCGTTTGTTCATGTGTAATCCAGTCGTCAGACTGCTCCGAGCGTTTGGAGTGTAGAAAATTCTTGTGTTCCTCCGTATACGGAGCCACCAAGGCAGAATTTTGTAGAACTGTGTAGTGTGCTTCAGTGAGAGAATGCCCGTCCATACATATTATTTGATCCCCTTCTAGCATGCCTTTTCCATCCAGTCCACCCTTATGCCGCGATTCAGGAACACCAATCGGCTTAAGGTCAGGAATAAAGTAAATACAAAACTCAATAACCTCCTCATCTTCATGGCCCTTCGAGATGCTTCCTTGTGGCCTAGCATGGTTATGAACATATTTCTTCAAGACTCCCATGAACCTCTCAAACAGGAACATATTGAGTAGAAATACAGGACCCAAAACGTTAATCTCTTCGCAAAGGTGAACTAGGACGTGCGTCATGATGTTGAAGAAGGATGGTGGGAACACCAACTCGAAACTGACAAGACATTGCACCAAATCATTCTGTAACCTCAGTATGATTTCTGGATCGATTACCTTCTAAGAGATTGCATTGAGGAATGCACATAGCTTCACAATGGCTAATCGAACATTTTTCGGTAGAAGCCCCCTCAATGCAACCGGAAGCAGTTGCATCATAATCACGTGGCAGTCATGAGACTTTAGGTTCTGGAACTTTTTCTCTACCATATTTATTATTCCCTTTATATTCGACGAGAAGCCAGAGGGTACCTTCATACTGAGCAGGCATTCAAAGAATATTTCCTTCTCTTCTTTGGTAAGAGCGTAGCTGGCCTGACCCTGATGTATGCCGTCTTTTCCGTGCATACGTTGCTGGTCGTCCTGGGCCTCTAGTGTATCTTTTGTCTTCCCATACACGCCCAAGAAGCCAAGCAGGGTCACGCAAAGATTCTTCGTCACGTGCATCACGTTGATTGTGGAGCGGACCTCTAGGTCTTTCCAATATGGCAGGTCCCAAAATATAGATTTCTTCTTCCACATGGGTGCGCGTCCGTCAGCGTCCTTCAGAACAGGTTGTCTGCCAGGACCCTTTCCAAAGATTACCTTCAAATCCTTGACCACATCATATACATCAACACCAGTACGGTGGCGAGGCTTCGTCCAGTGATCCGCCTCACATTTGAAATGCTTGCCTTTCTTTCTTACGGGATGCCTGCTCAGAAGAAATCGATGATGTCCCAAGTACACATTCTTCCTACAAGTATCCAAATATATACTGTCGGTATCATCCAAACAGTGCGTGCATCCGCGGTATCCCTTGTTTATCTGTCCTGAAAGGTTACTGAGAGCAGGCCAATCATTGATGGTCACAAACAGCAATGCCTTTAGGTTAAATTCTTCCTGTTTGTGCTCATCCCACGCACGTACACCTTTTCCATTCCACAGCTCTAATAGTTCTTCAACTAAAGGCCTTAGGTACACATCAATGTCATTGTCGGGTTGCTTAGGGCCTTGGATGAGCAATGGCATCATAATGAACTTCCGCTTCATGCACAACCAAGGAGGAAGGTTATACAAACATAGAGTCATAGGCCACACGCTATGGTTGTTGCTCTGCTCCCTAAAAGGATTAATGCCATATGCGCTTAGAGCAAACCATACGTTCCTTGGGTCACCTGCAAACTCCTCCCTGTACTTTCTCTCGATTTTTCTCCACTGCGACCCGTCAGCAGGTACTGTCAACTTCCAGTCTTTCTTACGGTCTTCTCTGTGCCTTGCATCGCCTGCACATGCTCTTTGTTTTGGAACAAACGTTTCAACCATGGTATGATAGGAGCATACCACATCACCTTGGCAGGAATCTTCTTCCTGGAGCGCTCGCCCTCGACATCACCAGGGCCATCGCGACTGATCTTATAACGCAATGCACTGCATACCGGGCAAGCATTCAAATCCTCGTACTCACCACGGTAGAGGATGCAGTCATTAGGGCATGCATGTATCTTCTGCACCTCTAACCCTAGAGGACAGACATCCTTCTTTGCTTCATACGTACTCTCGGGCAATTCATTGTCGTTTGGAAGCCTATTCTTTATCATTACCAGCAACTTTCCAAATCCCTTGTCAGATACACCATTCTCTGCCTTCCATTGCAGCAATTCCAGTGTGGTCCCAACTTTTTTTTGTCAGCTTCGCAATTCGGGTACAACAATTTCTTGTGATCCTCTAACATGCGCTGCAACTTATTCTTCTCCAAATCACATGTGCAGTTACTCTTTGCATCGGCAATGGCCCGACCTAGATCATCAGTGGGCTCATCTGATGCCTCTTCTTCAGCTTCTTCCCGCAATTCCGGCTCAGCTTCTTCCCCCATTGTTGTATCATCGTATTCAGGAAACCGATGTCCACAATAGCTATCGTCGTCCTCTTCTTATTCATTGTCTTCCATCATAACCCCTCTTTCTCCGTGCTTGGTCCAAACATTATAGTGGGGCATGAAAGCGGACTCAAATAGGTGGACGTGAATGGTTTTTGACGTAGAGTAATTGTGACCATTCTTACAGCCAGCACATGGACAATGCATAAAACCATCCACCCGCTTGTTTGCCTCAGTGGCAAGCAGAAAAGTATGCACGCCATTAATGAACTCGGGAGAGCATCGGTCATCATACATCCATTGTCGGCTCATCTTCATTACACAACACCGAAAAGACCAAATTAATACAAGTTCATACATAAAGTTCATACATATATATAGTTCATCAACACTTAAATGCAACAAACAAATAACTCTCTAGCTAAAGAATTTAAATGCAACAACAAATGCGATCAAGATTGCAACTAAGGTAACAATTGATCCAACAACATAATGATACCAAGCCTCACTATCAATGGCATATTTTCTAATCTTTCTAACCTTCAAGCGCATTTTCTCCATCTTGATCTTGTGATCATCGACGACATCGGCAACATGTAACTCCAATTCCGTCTTCTCCCCCTCAATTCTTTTCAATTTTTCTTTCAAATACTCGTTTTCTCTTTCAACTAAATTTAACCTCTCGACAATAGGGTTGGTTGGAATTTCCGGTTCACATACCCCCTAGATATAAATATCTATGTCAACTTGATGGGCATAATTTGTCATAAACACGAAATGCAACAACTAGTTTTAAAAGAGAATATACCACATCCGAATCATAACAAGGACGAGGGCCGACGGGGACGGATATCAAAACCATGGCACTATGTATAACAAACAACATACAGGTAAGATAATTATACGAGTAACTATATATCCAAATCACACAAACATCAATTTGGTAATGTAAAACATTCATGAACAAGAGCCTCACCACAAGGTGGTGCCGGCGACAGGACAGTGCGGGCGATCGATGATGGTCATGATGGAGATTTAGAAGGCACTAAGTAAACCACACCTACATGTGCAAACTAAGTGTTATTTTTGACCTCAAATTGCATATAAACCAAATACTAGCACATATAATTCCTCCCAAATTACTAAACTCACAAATTAATCACTATACAAAGCATTGCAAGAGCTAATCGCCCGGGAGTTAGGGCTTTCGCCCGGGAGACCTAGTGGAATGTGAAGTAAGGAGATCAATCCATACCGACGCCTCCAAGGAGGGAAATGGTGCCCTCAGGCGTCGCTGTCGATGCGGCCGATCATGGCCGGCCAGGGATTTTGCCTGAACTAGATCTCCGCCACCAGCAACACCTCCTGTACAGAACGTTGACCAAGAGGAAGCGCGGCCCGACCAGGCTGGCCCGCACGCCGAACAGGGGAAGAAGGGAGGTGCCAGATCACACACACCGACCACCGTAGAAGCTGCCGTCGGCCGCCAACGACCACCGGATCCACCACCCGCACGGCTGTTAGCCGATCATGCCTTGCCAATGGAGCCGCCGCTCCAGATCCAGGGTTCCCCACACAGGAGTAGGGCAACCGAGGCCCCGCCGCCATGTAATTAAGAAAATGTTTATTTAGTCTAATACATAAACTGGCCCATGGCACAACATATGATTAACTAGAAATTAGAAGGGGATTTCATGCATCTTCTTTATTTTCTATGTGTAGTCACATTAACCATTAACCCTTGAGCCGTCACCAGGTAGTGGTTAGGTTTGCATCCTCATCTACAATGTCTTATCCTAGTGGTGTGTTCCAGATCCCAAGTAATTGACAGTGTCACATTTATCCCACAATAATACATATCAACCTAAGACTAATTATACCAAGTTATGATTGCATGTTATGATTATAAATGAGTAATTTTATATGCATTATACCCATATCCATTCAAACTTATATAGAAGTGAAACTGTGAAAGGCACTCCCATTTTCATATGTGAAAAATGATAGTAGCATAAAAGGCCTACCCGTTATGAACCTTAAACATGTTCAATGTTTGGTTTTTTGGTTGGAAAGAAATGTGTGTTTGTTTCTTTCTTAGAGGAATATGTGTTTCTTTCTCTTCGTCGCGAGTCATAGAGTAGTGAATAGATTAGTAACCGTGGGTTCTTGAACCAACGGCTGAGATGGGCAAGGTGAGATGCGAGTGCTTATCCTCCCATTTCCATGTCATGCCTTGATGAGTCAAATGAACATAGGGGTGGCCGCGCCTAAGACCGCACAGGGATAATGGTGCCTGCCTATTCTGCCAAAATAATCCCATTGAATTCGAAGGTATTCCCTTAGTCACGGTTGTGCCACACCCTCAATGTCGCCTCGTGCTGCGGCCTCCTCCTCCATTCCTCGACTCGGCCATGGTGACGGGGACCAAGATCTGGGGCAGCACGCCACTATGATAAACTGCAGGAAGACTCTCCAGTGGGCCCCTTTATGCACCATCGTCGATGGGGTTCGCCGGCCAGGTGAGGATGTGAATTTCCCTCTTCCAGCTCTCATTCACCGGTGTGGCCACCATTGGCCAAATCTTCACTACCTTGGGTGCGCTCTTTCCTAGCCGCCCTTAGATCTCTCTACTTCTCCCTATTTCTTGTTCCATCGAATGGCGACCTCCTCGCTGGTGCGTCCGATCATGGAGGTTCCAAACAAGCATAGCCTCCAAGGCACTGCACACCCACATCTCAGAAGGCACACCATCACCTAATTACCTTGTTAGGCTAAATTTACTACCCACGGGTATGTGTATGGGCCAAATGTAGTCCGCACAGGGTGTCGGGGGGATGGGTACAATCAAGCGCTCCCTGTAGCTGATTCCTGTGGGCCCATCAATTAGGCCAGATATGTGTGCTCTATCATTTCTCCCATATAAATATACCACACCCAACCTTCTCACACTAGAACCCTAAATCAAACCGCACAATAGTCCTCTTTTCTCCGCTAGCCGCCGCCAACCCTCTCTTCTCCCAACCCTTCCCACTTCCTAGATCGAGCCTCACGCCATCATGACAGGCCGACGGGAAGCCTCTCTGGAGGAGCCATCTATGCATCAACGTCGATGGGGTTCGCCGACCAAATGAGGGTGTGGATCCCCATCTCATGCTGTCAATCATCGGCACAGCCACCATCAACCAGATCTTCACTAACTCAAGTATGTGTTCTCTCTCTCTCCTTCTCTCTCCTGGTCGCCCTTGGATCCCTCTCGTACTCCTTAGTTTCTTGTTACACTGATAAGTGACCTCATCGCCGATGCTTTCGACTATGGACATGTCCATCAAGCATAGCCTCCATGGCACCGCACACGCATGTCCTAGGAGGCACGCCATCAGCTAATTACCTTATTTGTGCTCAATTTGCAACCCACAGGCATGCGTATGGGCCAAATGTTGTCCCACCAGGTATCATGGGGGTGGGTACGTTCCACCACTCATGTACCTGATATCCATGAGTGCCGTCAGTTAGGCCCGACATGTGGGCCCTAGCATTTCTCCCGTATAAAATTACTACATCCATCCATCCCACGATGGAACCCTAAATCAATCCACATTTGACTCCTCTGTCCTCTCCTAGCCGCAACCAACCCTTCTACCTTCTCCAAGCCTCTCCCTCTTCCCCAAATCGATCCTCCTACCATCATTCACCACCCGTTAACTAAGATGGTGTTGCATAGCCTCGACCATGTAGATCTATTCTCCGCTCGTCCCTATCACCCTCACCCATCATAGGCGCATCTCATCTCGTCGCTCTTGCTGCCGAATCAATTGTGGGGACTGCGATGGTGTGCCACTTAGAGTCCAAGCCCTACTGGTCAGCTACTCGCGCGTCACGACAGCCTCCTCCAGATCCACCCCTCTGCACGACCACGATTGACTCTGATGAGATCGCACATCACTTTTGCCTCTCAAATCCCAAGGTAATCATAGGCCATGCCATGGCCAGAATCTCCCTCTCGCCGCTGCGATTTTGCTCCTGGCGTTCTTCCCGTCTCGTGTTCTGTGTTGTTCGTTCCTTCCTACCGAGAGATCGATTTCGAGTTCTTTTTGTTTTGTTTGCGGTGGACCTTTCTTTCGGTGTGTGTCTGTTTTTTGTTTTGCCTTGAGCAGAGTTTATCTAACCTTCAGGTCGCCGGTGCTCCGTCTGGTTCCTGATATGGTTCTATTACCTGCTTTACTGTCTCATCTCACTGTTGGATTCATTTTACCAATCTTTCCCAGTTTGGTTGCCGGCCAAAAATTCTTTACTTTTTCCCCACTCGGCGGCTGTTGTGACTGATTCCATAGTTTCCTTTCGATCTTGTTCTGTTTTAGTAGGATTTCCGTTTGGTCTGACTTCGCAGCGACAACATGATCATGGCAGAAGATTCATGCTTTCGCCCGATTGTTTCTATACGGATTTTTATCGAACAAATCTTTGAATGTTCGAGGTTCATAATTCAATTTCTCAGTTCGTAGACATGGTTGCTTTTTGGAACTGATTTTGGTTTAGATAGAATTCTCGCAACAAGGGGAAGAATTTCTTTACTGTTTGTTTCAATATGTATCCCAAGTGTTCAAACTGGTTCTCATACTCGCTAACACAGTCTGTGGATTGTCTGATTTTCATTTTCCATGCAGGTACCACAGGATCAACTCGGAATCTGTCCAAGTCCCCAATGGCGGCGGCAACGGCATCAGAGCCACCAAGAAGCCAACAGAACCAGGCGTCACCCACACCAAGCATGGACGAGCATGACAGCGCCCCAGCCGTGGATGCCGACAGGTCGATCCTCACGTCCTACCTTGCCCGCGCCTCGCTCAAGCAGTGCCCGCCACAAGGGCTTCCGTCGTCCTCATCTACTGCCATCATGAGGAACCACCAGCTGTACAACGCCACCGCCCTCTCCTCCCAGGGACTCAAACTCGGGGATGTGTTCTACAACTTGGCCACCCAAACCTTCGAGCCATCCAATAGCCTCGACGGAGCGGTCTACACCTTCGCCGCACAAGCCTCCCAGGCATACAACAGCCTAGGCAGCGGGCTCTACAACCTTGCCGCCCAGGCTACCCAGGGAGGCAACCTCGGCGGCGGGCTCTACAAACTCGCCGCCCAAGCCACCTAGGTAGCCTACCTCGGCGGCGGGCTCTACAACCTTGCCGCCTAGGCCACCCGGGGAGGCGACCTCGACAGCTGCAGCGGCGGCGATGTTGATACCGCCGCCGCCGAGGTCACCTCCTTGAGTGACCTGGGTGGAAAGTTTGTAGAGCCCGCCGTCGAGGTTGGCTCCCTAGGTGGCCTGGTCGGCGAGGTTGTAGAGCCCGCCGCCGAGGTCGCCTCCGTGGGTGGCCTGGGCGGTGAGGTTGTAGAGCCCGCCGCCGAGGTCGCCTCCCTGGGTGGCCTGGGCGGCGAGGTTGTAGAGCCCGCTGCCGAGGCTATTGTATGCCTAGGAGGCTTGTGCGGCGAAGGTGTAGACTGTGCCGTTGACACTGTTGGATGGCTCGGAGGCTTGGGTGGCCAAGTTGTAGAGCCCGCCAACGAGGTTGAGTCCCTGGGACTGGGAGGAATGCGTGGCGGCGTTGTACAGCTGGTGGTCCCTCATGATCGCAGCAGATGAGGACGACGGACGCCCTCGTGGTTGGCGCTGCTCAAGTGAGGCGCGGGCGAGGTAGCACGTGAGGCTCGACCTGTCGACATCCACGTCTGGCGTGCCATCGCGCTCGTGAGTGACGACGCGGGTTCTGCTGGCATGTCGCCGGGCCATCCTAAGGATCAAGAAACGCCCGACGACGCAAGGCCAGGCCCAGCCGCGCGCGAAGGCGAGAAGCTAATGCGCCGCCGAGCGCCCGTGGCCCGGTCATCCTCGACACCTCGCAAGAGACTCCTCGCGCTTCCACTCTCTCGCCACTGCCACCTCGCACCGCCACTCTCTCACAGCGCAGATACGTACGCCACGCACCATTCTCTGTCGAAGCCAGGTAACGTAGCCACTATGGGACCTGCCCGTCGTCCATGGCCACAGCGTCCCCACTCCGTCCATGTTGAGTTGCCTTCGGCCGTCATGGTTGGGTCGGTCCGGCCCTACCTGCTGCTCGTGTGCTTGAGCCAGGGCCGGGCCCGGTCTCGTTTGCGTGGCGTTGCGGATCCCCCTCCCTTTTTAGAAATAGTGGCGTGTTTCTTTACTCAATTACACCTTTTGTATTCTTGCCCTTTATACGCGTAAGTAACGCCACACACATTAATCGGCACCTCATTATCTCCGGGATAGAGACTGATAATCTGGGCGATCTCCAGCGTCGTCTGTGTTGTGCTGTGATCACTCTACACGCAAACAATAGTGTCTTTTTTTTGCAGGGTGCAAACAACAGTGTCTGTCCTGGCACTAATGCCATTAATAGTTTCCTTCCATTGTTTGTATATGTACGTGGTGCAGGCCAGAGGAACTGCTGATATCACCGCTGAGTTCGTATTAGGTTGGTCATAATGATAGTATTATAGTTAGTATCATGCATGTCAACTAGATAAATTTTGATAAAGTGTCATAGAATTAAATGAAGAAAAAAAGCATTGAGTATTATATCGTGATACCGCATTATAACAAATTCTATGCTAGCAATAAATAAGGTACTACATTACACTAATATATGATACTATGGGATGCAGTATCGTACATTAGTATCATATGCATGATACTAGCATATGATCCTCCCAGTAGTAGAGATTTGACCGCATTAGTGGCATTAATTAGTCTGCTTGCTTGTGCATATCCAACCATCCATCTATCCATCTGTAGAGTTGAGGTCTCCTTTTATATATATGTTGTGTACTTATACTGGCTGCGCAGGCTACATCCCATAGACATTGTTCGGTTTGGGTCATGTCTGTCCTCCTTGCTTGCTGACGATGCCGAACATGATGGTGACCAGATCATCCGCGGAGGACCCTCATGTCGCTGCCGGAGAGCAGCAGCAGCCGCAGCGGCAAGCGGCGGACAAGGTACCTCGCACCACTGAGGAGGAGCCAGCGGATTTTACCAATCTTTCACGGTTTGGTTGCCTGTCTCGTCTCACTGCTGGATTTTACCAATCTTTCTCGTCTCACTGCCTCAAATTCTTTTCTTTCCCCACTCGACGGCTGTTGTGACTGGTTGCAGAGTTTTCCCGTCGATTTTGTTCTGTATTAGGATTTATGTTTGGTCTCACATGGCGTAAGATTCATGCTTTCGGCCGATTGTTTCCATGTCGTCGCTGCAGGCAGTTCCGTGTGTGCTTTTTTGTGCGGATTTCCGTTGAGCAGATCTTCGAGTGCTCGGGTTTCGTAGTTCAGTTCTGCAGTTCGTAGATGTGGTCGCGTTTTAGAACTAATTTTGGTTTTGGTTTACAGTTCTCGCAATGAGGGGAAGAAGTTTTTTCTGTGGCTTTCATGTTGTATCCCAAGTATTTGACTTGGTTCTCGTGCGATCCAAATCGCTGGCTAACATCGTATCTGGATTGTCTGATCTCGCTTTTCGTGCAGGTACCAGACGATCAACCCGGAATCCGTTCCAGTCCCCAATGGCAGCGGCAGTGGTAGCGCCGCCACCATGAAGCCAGCAGAACCCGCGCCGTCACCCGCACCAAGCATGGACGAGCACGACGGCACCCCGGCCGTGGACGCCGACAGCTCGAGCCTTGCGTCCTACCTCGCCCGCGCCTCGCTCGAGCAGCGCCGGCCAGGAGGGCGTCCGACGTCCTCATCCGCTGCCATCGTGAGCGACCACCAGCTGCACAACGCCGTCGTGCACTCCTCACAGGGACTTAACATCGGCGGGGAGCTCTACAACTTGGCCGCCCAAGCCTCCGAGGCATCCAACAGCCTAGGCGGGGCGGTCTACACCTTCGCCGCCCAAGCATCCCAAGCACACAACAACCTCGACAACGGGCTCCACAACCTCGCCGCCCAGGCCTCCCAGGCATACAACTGCCTCGATGACGGGCTCAACAAACTCGCCGCCCAGGCTACCCAGGGAGCAGACCTCGGCGGCGGCGGGTTCTGCAACATCGCCGCCCAGGGAATCGACCTCGGCGGCAGCGGCAACAGCAGCGACATCATCATCGCCGCTCCGGAAGGCACCGCACCGCTCAAGTAGGGCCGCAAGAAGCGCTCGCGCGCACGCTGCGAGCCGCACGCGCCCGTGCCCGCTCCCAGTCCTACACCCGCACCGGTGCCTACTCCTGCGCCAGCACCGGTGCCCTCTCCCACCCCCGCGCCTGAGCCCGAGCTGATCCCCGCTCAAGCGCATCCCCGGTCAATCTTAAAGATCAAGAAACGCCCGGTGGCGCAAGGCTAGGCCCAGCCGCGCGCAGAAGCGGAGAAGCTGATGCCGCCGCCAAGCGCTCGCGGCCCTGTCATCCTCGACACCTCGCCACATACTCCTCGCGCTGCCACCCTCTCGTCACTGCCACCTCGCGCCACCACCACCCTCTTGCAGCACAGGTACGCACGCCACGCCCACATTTTCTATCGACGCCAGGTAAGGTAGTCACCATGGGACCTGCCCGTCGTCCCGGTCCGGTCTAGTCCGAGCCGCTGCCCGTGGGCACGGGGTCAGGGCCGGGCCGGGTCTCGCTTGCGTCGCATTGTGGGTCCCCCTCCATTTTTTAGAAATAGCGGGGCGTTTCTTTACACAATTACACCATTTGTATTCTTGCCCTTTATATGACAGCAGTACAGCAAAGTCAGTAACGCCACACGCATTAATCGGCACCTCATTATCTCCGGGATAGATACTGATAATCTGGGCGATCACTCTACACACAAACAGCAGTGTCTATCCTGGCACTAATGCCATTAATACTTTCCTTCTATTGTATGTATACGCGGTGCATGCAGGCCAGACGAATTGGTGATATCACCGCTGAATCGGCATAGTAATAGAGATTTGATGCATGCATTAGTGGCATTAGTGTGCTTGCTTGTGCATATCCAACCATCTATCCATCCATCTATAGAGTAGAGGTCATCTTGTACTGACAGGGCAGGCTAGACCGCATACACATTGCTCAGTTTCTACTTTTTAGATCACACCCATCTGAATTCTCGTTCGGGTCGTGTCTGTCGTTGCTGCGTGCGTACATACTGATGCCGAACACGACGGTGACCAGGTCAACCGCGGAGGACGCTAACGCCGGTGCTGGCGGTGAGCAGCAGCAGCCAGCGCCCAAGGAGGAGGAGCCCAAGCAGAAGCAGACGCCGCATCGGCAAGCGTCAGCCAAGGCGGCCCACAGCAGCGCCGACTCCGAGCAGGAGCCAGCGGCCAAGGCGGAGCCTAGGCAGCCGACGCCGCAGAGGCAGCAGCCACCGCGCCAGGCGTCGATGAAGGAGAAAGGCAAGGCGCCGATGGTGCAGGAGCTCCCCGCGGTGGCGCCGCACGTCGCGGCCAAGGTGGCGGCGGCCGCGGCCGACGCGGTGGAGACCCTGGCCCGGCCGCCGGTGCCGCTCGTCGCGACCCAGCTCACCCGCAAGGAGAAGGAGGAGGACTGGTTCGCCATGACCGGCACCAGGCTGCCCTACCGCCCCCAGCAGCGCCGCCCCAAGGCCGTCGAGGACAAGCTCCAGGTACGCCACGCACCGCCATTCTTTTTTTGTCTGTCTTTCATGCACGCGTTCGTCTCGGTGTTACTACGAGTGGTAAGGCTGACATGATCAGCGATGTGTTGGCGCAGAAAATGTCCCCGGGGCAGACGCTGCCTGAGGTGACCAGGGCCAGGTACATGGTGCGCGTGAAGAAGCAAAAGAAGGTACCACTCCATCTCCTGCCACTGCACACTTTTTTTTACCAGCCAACTTTATTTTTACTTACATTTACACAGCACCGTCATTTCGTCATTAGAACAATGGCATTAGTTTTTATATGATTATTTAGACTTTTCAGATATTTGGATGATACTTATAAGGATTAGTGCTATACTGATACTATACGTAGATGATTGTATACTTATTTGTATAGAGCTGGGAGGGTTTGCGCTTTCTATTTATCGTCCTAGCCGATGTCACGTGGGCCCGGACCATTGTTGACTGTGCATGCGAGGTCGGGCTGCCGTGTCTATGTGGCTGGCTGCCGACGTGCAGGTGTGTCCAGTACTGAGATTTTGTCATGTCTACACAGGGCCAGCCGTCGTGGAGGTCTTGGTAGCCAAGGCCCCGT
>NC_057795.1:645900140-645906273 GCF_018294505.1 Triticum aestivum
AGCCAAGCTTGATAATCTTTGTGTTGTTTTGCAGCGCCCCGGCCTGCGAGCAATGGCGGAGGAGGACGCCCTGAGCTCCAAGAGGCACGACTCAGACGATGACGCGGCGGGAGAAAAAAACCATTTCGGTGTCGCCGATGTAGAGGAGTGTGGTAGCCGGAGGAAGAGGGGTTGATGGCAGCAGTAGATTCATGGGCATTCAATGAGCGTCAGTCGAAACAAAACAAAAACAAAAAAAAACTCTATCTAGCGTTCGGCTCTTTTCCTTTTCTTAAAACTTTCGTTCGTTCGTGTCGTCGGTGACAGACGGTTCGTTGGTCTACAAATGGTTGGTCCAAGCCCGCCGCCGCTGTTTCCGCACCTCCGTGGTGGGGGCCGGGGTGGCGGCGGGCTGTGCGTAGTACCAGACTTGGGTCCAGACTTGCATAGCTTGGGGAAGAGCTTGGAAGAGGAAACAAACCTTTTCGCTCCATTTCATCGTTGTTGTTCGGTTTGCATCGTTTTGCTTTTTCTTGGTTGAATTTTGCACTGCCGGTTTTGTGCTTTGTGGGCGCTGTGTCCTGCCGATAGCCGCCATGGATTTCTGTTTTGCAGGGACTGTTTGCCTCACTTGGGCAAGCGAGATTCTCAAGTGGATGGATGAGATATGATGATGGGATATGGGCGCTGCTGGAGGCAAAATTGTGCTAACTTGGCGATGAGCTTTGCCACAATGCCACACCTGCAGCTACATGACTCAAATCAGGGTACGCTCTTTACCACACCGTGGCTCTAAGATTTACTGCTAGTGCTTAGTAGAGCGGCCTCCATTTCGATTAGTTTGAGCCGGAGCGAGCCTCTCATTCCTTTTCCGTGCATGCGATAGCAGTGCAAGTCGGAGAGACGGGCCCTTCTCTAGAATATGCTCCAATTCTCATGGCGTTCTATTAGGGCATATTTGGCACTTTAGTTAGAGAACAAGTAGAGTGCAATGGATTTAGTGTGTTGGTATTTAAGGCCTGAAATTGATTTGGGCGCCACTCAATTCCTACGAAAAAGAGAAAGGCCAGGCACCTAGCTAGGCGGCGACGACCCAACCAATGAGGCCATGCCAAGTACAGTGCCGGAGACAAGGGACAACAATGGCGAAGGGCTCTGCCAAGAGCAGCTCCCTCACTAGGGCGGTGGCAAATACAACATCGACAAACAAAGGAGCAGTGAGTGAGAAATCAGGATGGTGAGTAGCGACTATAGCCAGCAGCACCGAGGAGTACATGTGTACAGATTGAATCTGGTTGCCTTCCTTTCCCAAAACAAGAGATATATCCATACCCAAAATTTCAGTAATCCAAAGAATTGGTTTATCTGCTTGCTATATATGTCGATATTGGTGACAAATTTTGGCAATAATTTGTGTACTTGTTAGTTCCTACTGATGCTCATTGTGCAATTTTTTTAACCATTTTTAGGTGTCCATTCTTTAAATTGCTTTGAATGGTAGTAGGTACTTAGACAAGAAACATTGTAATAATGGTAGTTGGTACATACAGAAGCTGCTGAAATTACCGGTCATTGTTGAGATTAAACATGCTAGAAGAGACTATCATACCTTTGTTCGCTGCATGGTGGCTCATTCAAATCAATTGCTTTATCCCCTTGTCTAGTTATTTTTGACTCCTATAAACAAAACAAAAAAACATAAATTACGAGTAACATTTTTTGCAAAGCGTGAGACGCACATACTCACAAAGTAAATCAAGTCTATTACACGGAACCGGTGTTGTATTCTTAAGTTGAAGAAGAACAATAGCGTGAAACAAAAAATATAGGTAGGCAAGACATGTACGTAAAAATATCAACATTCTTACAAAAATTCACAAGATCAAATGGAGGGACCGTTTAACAAACCCAACATATGTGACAAAGTGATATTCTAACCTCAAAGTTACCCACAAAAGAGATCCCAATTCGAGAACAAATACTAGGCCGTAGTGAGCATTATCTATTGCATAAAAGGTAATCGGACATTATCCTTATTCATTATGAACCAACCTCCCAAATGATATGGTTGTGGCCGACGAGAGGTCGCCGAGGAGGCGACCGAGATCCTCCCTGCCGGTAGATCTAGGCGTCGTTGTCCACTAGGCCAAGATCCAAAGTGTCCATCCCGCGCACGGCCACAAAAGAGATCCGAATGCGAACAAATACTAGGTGGTAGTGAGCATTATCTATTGCACAAAAGGTAATCAGACATTATCCTTATTCTTTATGAAGCAACCTCCCAAATTATATGGTTGTGGCCGATGAGAGGTCGCCGAGGAGGCAACCGAGATCCTCCCTGCCGGTAGATCTGGTCGACATTGTCCACTAGGCCAAGATCCGGAGTGCCCATCCCGCGCACGGCCACAAACGAGATCCCAATGCGACAACAAATACTAGGTGGTAGTGAGCATTATCTATTGCACAAACGGTGATCGGACATTATACTTATTCATTATGAACCAACCTCCCAAATGATATGGTTGTGGCCGACGAGAAGTCGCCAAGGAGGCAACCGAGATCCTCCCTGCCGGTAGATCTAGTCGTCGTTGTCCACTAGGCCAAGATCCGAAGTGGCCATCCTGCGCACGACCACGAAAGAGATCCAAAGACGAGAACAAATACTAGATGATAGTGAGCATTATCTATTGCACAAAAGGTAATTAGACATTATCCTTATATATTAAGAACCAGCCTCCAAAATGATATGGTTTTTGGCCGACGAGAGGTCGCCGAGTAGGCAACCGAGATCCTCCCTTCCAGTAGATCTAGTCGACGTTGTCCACTGGGCCAAGATCCGAAGTGTCCATCCCGCGCACGACCACAAAAGAGATCCCAATGCGAGAACAAATATTAGGTGGTAGTGTGCATTATCTATTGTAAAAAAGGTAATCGGATATTATCCTTATTCATTATGAACCTACCTCCCAAATGATATGGTTGTGGCCGACGAGAGGTCGCCGAGGAGGCAACCGAGATTCTCCCTGCGGGTAGATCTAGGAATCGTTGTCCACTAGCCCAAGATACGAGGTGTCCATCCCGCGCACGCCCACAAAAGAGATCCCAATGCGAGAACAAATACTAGAGGGTAGTAAGCATTATCTATTGCACAAAAGGTAACCGAACATTATCCTTATTAATTATGAACCAATCTCCCAAATGATATGGTTGTGACCGACGAGAGGTCGTCGAGGACGTAACCGAGATCGTCCCTGCCGGTTGATGTTGGCGTCATTGTCCACTAGGCCAAGATCCGAAGTGTCCATCCCGTGCATGACCACAAAAGAGATCCGAATGCGAGAAAAATTCAAGGTGGTAGTGAGCATTATCTATTGCACAAAAGGTAATCAGACATTATCCTTATTCATTATGAACCAACCTCCCAAATGATATGGTTGTGGCCGACGAGAGGTCGCCGAGGAGGCAACCGAGATCCTCCCTGCCGGTAGATGTAGGCGTCATTGTCCACTAGGCCAAGATCCGAAGTGTCCATCCTGCGCACGACCACAAAAGAGATCCCAATGCGAGAACAAATATTAGGTGGTAGTGTGCATTATCTATTGCAAAAAAGGTAATTGGATATTATCCTTATACATTATGAACCTACCTCCCAAATGATATGGTTGTGGTCGACGAGAGGTCGCCGAGGAGGCAACCGAGATTCTCCCTGCCGGTAGATCTAGGCATCGTTGTCCACTAGCCAAAGATACGAGGTGTCCATCCCGCGCACGACCACAAAAGAGATCCCAATGCGAGTACAAATACTAGAGGGTAGTAAGCATTATCTATTGCACAAAAGGTAACCGAACATTATCCTTATTCATTATGAACCAACCTCCCAAATGATATGGTTGTGACCGACGAGAGGTCGCCGAGGAGGCACCCGAGATCATCCCTGCAGGTTGATGTAGGCGTTGTTGTCCGCTAGGCCAAGATCCAAAGTGTCCATCCCGCGCATGACCACAAAAGAGATCCCAATGCGAGAAAAATTCAAGGTGGTAGTGAGCATTATCTATTTCACAAAAGGTAATCAGACATTATCCTTATTCATTATGAACCAACCTCCCAAATGATATGGTTGTGGCCGACGAGAGGTCGCCGAGGAGGCAACCGAGATGCTCCCTGCCGGTAGATGTAGGCGTCATTGTCCACTAGGCCAAGATCCGAAGTGTCCATCCCGCGCACGACCACAAAAGAGATCCCAATGCAAGAACAAATACTAGGTGGTACTGAGCATTATCTATTGCACAAAAGGTAATCGGACATTATCCTTATTCATTATGAACCAACCTCCCAAATGATATGGTTGTGGCCGACGAGAGGTCGCCGAGGAGGCAACCAAGATCCTCCCTGCCGGTAGATCTAGGCGTCGTTGTCCACTGGGCCAAGATCCGAAGTGTCCAACCCACGCACGACCGCAAAAAGATCCCAATGCGAGAACAAATACTAGGTGGTAGTGAGCATTATTTACTGCACAAAAGGTAATCGGACATTATCCTTATTCATTATGAACCAACCTCCCAAATGATATGGTTGTGGCCGACGAGAGGTCGCCGATGAGGCAACCGAGATCCTCCCTGCCGGTAGATCTAGGCGTCGTTGTCCACTAGGCCAAGATCCGAAGTGTTCACCCCGCGCACGGCCACAAAAGAGATCCCAATGCGAACAAATACTAGGTGGTAGTGAGCATTATCTATTGCACAAAAGGTAATCAGATATTATCCTTATTCTTTATGAACCAACCTCCCAAATTATATGGTTGTGGACGATGAGAGGTCGCCGAGGAGGCAACCCAGATCCTCCCTGCCGGTAGATCTGGTCGACATTGTCCACTAGGCCAAGATCCGGAGTGCCCATCCCGTGCACGGCCACAAACGAGATCCCAATGCGACAACAAATACTAGGTGGTGGTGAGCATTATCTATTGCACAAACGGTGATCGGACATTATACTTATTCATTATGAACCAACCTCCCGAATGATATGGTTGTGGCCGATGAGAAGTCGCCAAGGAGGCAACCGAGATCCTCCCTGCCGGTAGATCTAGTCGTCGTTGTCCACTAGGCCAAGATCCGAAGTGGCCATCCTGCGCACGACCACGAATGAGATCCAAAGACGAGAACAAATACTAGATGATAGTGAGCATTGTCTATTGCAAAAAAGGTAATCAGACATTATCCTTATATATTATGAACCAACCTCCAAAATGATATGGTTTTTGGCCGACGAGAGGTCGCCGAGGAGGCAACCGAGATCCTCCGTTCCAGTAGATCTAGTCGTCGTTGTCCACTGGGCCAAGATCCGAAGTGTCCATCCCGCGCACGACCACAAAAGAGATCCCAATGCAAGAACAAATATTAGGTGGTAGTGTGCATTATCTATTGCAAAAAAGGTAATCGGACATTATCCTTATTCATTATGAACCAACCGCCCAAATGATATGGTTGTGGCCGACGAGAAGTCGTCGAGGAGGCAACCGAGATCCTCCCTGCCGGTAGATCTAGGCATCGTTGTACACTAGCCCAAGATACGAGGTGTCCATCCCGCGCACGACCACAAAAGAGATCCCAATGCGAGAAAAAATACTAGAGGGTAGTAAGCATTATCTATTGCACAAAAGGTAACCGGACATTATCCTTATTCATTATGAACCAATCTCCCAAATGATATGGTTGTGACCGACGAGAGGTCGCCGAGGAGGCAACCCAGATCGTCCCAGCCGGTTGATGTATGCATCGTTGTCCACTAGGCCAAGATCCGAAGTGTCCATCCCGCGCATGACCACAAAAGAGATCCCAATGCGAGAAAAATTCAAGGTGGTAGTGAGCATTATCTATTGCACAAAAGGTAATCGGACATTATCCTTATTCATTATGAACCAACCTCCCAAATGATATGGTTTTGGCTGATGAGAGGTCGCGGAGGAGGCAACCAAGATCCTCCCTGCCGGTAGATCTAGGCGTCGTTGTCCACTAGGCCAAGATCCGAAGTATCCAACCCGCGCACGATCGCAAAAAGATCCCAATGCGAGAACAAATACTAGGTGGTAGCGAGCATTATCTATTGCACAAAAGGTAATCGGAAATTATCCTTATTCATTTTGAACCAACCTCCC
>NC_057795.1:645907728-645909625 GCF_018294505.1 Triticum aestivum
GCGAGAACAGATACTAAGTGGTAGTGAGCATTATCTACTGCACAAAAGGTAATTGGCCATTAGCCTTATTTATTACGAACCAACCTCCCAAATGATATGGTTGTGGCCGACGCGAGGTCGCCGAGGAGGCAACCGAGATCCTCCCTGCCAGTAGATCTAGGCATCGTTGTCCACCAGGCCAAGATCCGAAGTGTCCATCCCGCGCACGACCACAAAAGAGATCCCAATGTGAGAAGAAATACTAGGTGGTAGTGAGCATTATCCATTGCATAAAAGGTAATCGGACATTATCCTTATTCATTATGAACCAACGTCCCAAATGATATGGTTGTGGCCGACGAGAGTTCGCCGAGGAAGCAACCAAGATCCTCCCTGTCGGTAGATCTAGGCGTCGTTGTCCACTAGGGCAAGATACGATGTGTCCATCCCGAGCACGACCACAAAAGAGATCGCAATGCGAGAACAAATACTAGATGGTAGTGAGCATTATCTATTGCACAAAAGGTAATCGGACATTATCCTTATTCAGTATGAACCAACCTCCCAAATGATATGGTTGGGGCTGACGAGAGGTTGCCGAGGAGGCAACCGAGATCCTCCCTGCCGGTAGAGCTAGGAGTCGTTGTCCACTAGGCCAAGATCCGAAGGGTCCATGCCGCGCACGACCACAAAAGAGATCCTAATGTGAGAACAAATACTAGCTGGTAGTGAGCATTATCCATTGCATAAAAGGTAAGCGAACATTATCCTTATTCATTTTGAACCAACCTCCCAAATGATATGGTTGTGGCCGACGAGAGGTCTTCGAGGAGGCAACCGACATCCTCCCTGCCGGAAGATCTAGGCGTCGTTGTCCACTAGGCCAAGATCCAAAGTGTCCATCCCATGCAAGACCACAAAAGAGATCGCAATGCGAGAACAAATACTAAGTGGTGGTGAGCATTATCTATTCCATGAAAAGTAATCGAACATTATCCTTATTCATTGTGAACCAACCTCCCAACTGATATGGTTGTGGCCGACGAGAGGTCGCCGAGGAGGCAACCGATATCCTCCCTGCCGGTAGATCTAGGCGTTGTTGTCCACTAGGGTAAGATACGAGGTTTCCATCCCGCGCACGCCCAAAAAAGAGATCCCAATGCGAGAACAAATACTAGATTGTAGTGAGCATTACTTATTGCACAAAAGGTAACCAGACATTATCCTTATTCATTATGAATCAACCTCCCAAATAATATGGTTCTGGCCGACAAGAGGTCGCCGAGGAGGCAACCGAGATCCTACCTACCGGTAGATCTAGGCGTCGTTGTCCACGAGGCCAAGATCCGAAGTGTCCATCCCACGCACGACCACAAAAGAGATCCCAATGCGAGAACAAATACTAGGTGGTAGTGAGCATTATCTATTCCATGAAAAGTAATCGAACATTATCCTTATTCATTATGAACCAATCTCCCAAATGATATGGTTGTGACCGACGAGAGGTCGCCGAGGAGGCAACCGAGATCGTCCCAGCCGGTTGATGTATGCATCGTTGCCCACTAGGCCAAGATCCGAAGTGTCCATCCCGCGCATGACCACAAAAAAGATCCCAATGCGAGAAAAATTCAAGGTGGTAGTGAGCATTATGTATTGCACAAAAGGTAATCGGATATTATCCTTATTCATTATGAACCAACCTCCCAAATGATATGGTTGTGGCTGATGAGAGGTCGCGGAGGAGGCAACCGAGATCCTCCCTGCCGGTAGATGTAGGCGTCATTGTCCACTAGGCCAAGATCCGAAGTGTCCATCCCGCGCACGACCACAAAAGAGATCCCAATGCAAGAACAAATACTAGGTGGTACTAAGCATTATCTATTGCACAAAAGGTAATCGGACATTATCCTCATTCATT
>NC_057795.1:645911075-645911780 GCF_018294505.1 Triticum aestivum
CGAGAACAAATACTAGATGGTACTAAGCATTATCTATTGCACAAAAGGTAACCGGACATTATCCTTATTCATTATGAACCAATCTCCCAAATGATATGGTTGTTGCCGATGAGAGGTCGCCGAGGAGGCAACCGAGATCGTCCCTGCCGGTAGATCTAGGCGTCGTTGTCCACTAGGCCAAGAAACGAAATGTCCATCCCGCGCACGACCACAAAAGAGATCCCAATGCGAGAACAAATACAAGGTGGTAGTGAGCATTACCTATTCGGACATTATCCTTATTCATTATGAACCAACCTCCCAAATGATATGGTTGGAGCCGACGAGAGGTCACCGAGGAGGCAACCGAGATCCTCCCTGCCAGTAGATGTAGGCGTCATTGTCCACTAGGACAATATCCGAAGTGTTCATCCCGCGCACGACCACAAAAGAGATCCCAATGCGAGAACAAATACTAGGTGGTACTGAGCATTATCTATTGCACGAAAGTTAACCATACACTATCCTTATTCATTATGAATCAACCTCCCAAATGATATGGTTGTGGCCGACGAGAGGTCGCCGAGGAGGAAACCGAGATCCTCCCTGTCGGTAGATCTAGGTGTCGTAGTCCACTAGGCCAAGATCCAAAGTGTCCACCCCGCGCACGACCACAAAAGAGATCGCAATGCGAGAACAGATACTAAGTGGTAGTGAGCATTATCT
>NC_057795.1:645914746-645916241 GCF_018294505.1 Triticum aestivum
CCAAGATCCGAAGTGTCCATCCCGCGCACGACCACAAAAGAGATCCCAATGCAAGAACAAATACTAGGTGGTACTAAGCATTATCTATTGCACAAAAGGTAATCGGAACTTATCCTCATTCATTATGAACCAACCTCCCAAATGATATGGTTGTGGCCGACGAGAGGTCGCCGAGGAGGCAACCAAGATCCTCCCTGCCGGTAGATCTAGGCGTCGTTGTCCACTAGGCCAAGATCCAAAGTATCCAACCCGCGCACGACCGCAAAAAGATCCCAATGCGAGAACAAATACTAGGTGGTAGCGAGCATTATCTATTGCACAAAAGGTAATCGGACATTATCCTTATTCATTTTGAACCAACCTCCCAAATGATATGGTTGTGGCTGATGAGAGGTCGCCAAGGAGGAAACCGAGATCCTCCCTACCGGAAGATCTAGGTGTCCTTGTCCACTAGGAAAAGATCCGAAGTGTCCATCCCGCGCACGACCACAAAAGAGAACCCAATGCGAGAACAAATATTAGGTGGTAGTGAGCATTATCTATTGCACAAAAGGTAATCGGACATTATCCTTATTCATTATGAACCTACCTCCCAAATGATATGGCTGTGGCCGACGAGAGGTCGTCGAGGAGGCAACCGAGATCCTCCCTGCCGGTAGATCTAGGCATCGTTGTCCACTAGGCCAAGATACGAGGTGTCCATCCCGCGATGACCACAAAAGAGATCCCAATGCGAGAACAAATACTAGATGGTACTAAGCATTATCTATTGCACAAAAGGTAACCGGACATTATCCTTATTCATTATGAACCAATCTCCCAAATGATATGGTTGTTGCCGATGAGAGGTCGCCGAGGAGGCAACCGAGATCGTCCCTGCCGGTAGATATAGGCGTCGTTGTCCACTAGGCCAAGAAACGAAATGTCCATCCCGCGCACGACCACAAAAGAGATCCCAATGCGAGAACAAATACAAGGTGGTAGTGAGCATTACCTATTCGGACATTATCCTTATTCATTATGAACCAACCTCCCAAATGATATGGTTGGGGCCGACGAGAGGTCACCGAGGAGGCAACCGAGATCCTCCCTGCCAGTAGATGTAGGCGTCATTGTCCACTAGGACAATATCCGAAGTGTTCATCCTGCGCACGACCACAAAAGAGATCCCAATGCGAGAACAAATACTAGGTGGTACTGAGCATTATCTATTGCACGAAAGTTAACCGTACACTATCTTTATTCATTATGAATCAACCTCCCAAATGATATGGTTGTGGCCGACGAGAGGTCGCCGAGGAGGAAACCGAGATCCTCCCTGCCGGTAGATCTAGGTGTCGTAGTCCACTAGGCCAAGATCCAAAGTGTCCACCCCGCGCACGACCACAAAAGAGATCGCAATGCGAGAACAGATACTAAGTGGTAGTGAGCATTATCTACTGCACAAAAGGTAATTGGACCTTAGCCTTATTTATTACGAACCAACCTCCCAAAT
>NC_057795.1:645916513-645919628 GCF_018294505.1 Triticum aestivum
TCCATTGCATAAAAGGTAATCGGACATTATCCTTATTCATTATGAACCAACCTCCCAAATGATATGGTTGTGGCCGACGAGAGGTCGCCGAGGAAGCAACCAAGATCCTCCCTGCCGGTAGATCTAGGCATCGTTGTCCACTAGGGCAAGATACGATGTGTCCATCCCGAGCACGACCACAAAAGAGATCCCAATGCGAGAACAAATACTAGATGGTAGTGAGCATTATCTATTGCACAAAAGGTAACCGGATATTATCCTTATTCATTAGGAACCAACCTCCCAAATGATATGGTTGTGGCTGACGAGAGGTTGCCGAGGAGGCAATCGTGATCCTCCCTGCCGGTAGAGCTAGGAGTCGTTGTCCACTAGGCCAAGATCCGAAGGGTCCATGCCGCGCACGACCACAAAAGAGATCCTAATGTGAGAACAAATACTAGCTGGTAGTGAGCATTATCCATTGCATAAAAGGTAAGTGATTATCCTTATTCATTTTGAACCAACCTCCCAAATGATATGGTTGTGGCCGACGAGAGGTCTTCGAGGAGGCAACCGACATCCTCCCTGCCGGAAGATCTAGGCGTTGTTGTCCACTAGGCCAAGATCCAAAGTGTCCATCCCATGCAAGACCACAAAAGAGATCGCAATGCGAGAACAAATACTAAGTGGTGGTGAGCATTATCTATTCCATGAAAAGTAATCGAACATTATCCTTATTCATTGTGAACCAACCTCCCAACTGATATGGTTGTGGCCGACGAGAGGTCGCCGAGGAGGCAACCGATATCCTCCCTGCCGGTAGATCTAGGCGTTGTTGTCCACTAGGGCAAGATACGAGGTTTCCATCCCGCACACGCCCAAAAAAGAGATCCCAATGCGAGAAAAAATACTAGATTGTAGTGAGCATTACTTATTGCACAAAAGGTAACCAGACATTATCCTTATTCATTATGAATCAACCTCCCAAATGATATGGTTCTGGCCGACAAGAGGTCGCCGAGGAGGCAACCGAGATCCTACCTACCGGTAGATCTAGGCGTCGTTGTCCACTAGGCCAAGATCCGAAGTGTCCATCCCACGCACGACCACAAAAGAGATCCCAATGCGAGAACAAATACTAGGTGGTAGTGAGCATTATCTATTGCACAAAAGGTAATTGTACATTATCCTTATTCATTATGAACCAACCACCCAAATGATTTGGTTGTGGCCGACGAGAAGTCACCGAGGAGGCAACCGAGATCCTCCCTGTCGGTAGATCTAGGTATCGTTGTCCACTAGGCCAAGATCCGAAGTGTCCATCCCGCGCCCAACCACAAAAGAAATCCCAATGCGAGAACAAATACTAGGTGTTAGTGAGCGTTATTTATTGCACAAAAGGTAATCGAACATTATCCTTATTCATTATGAACAAACCTTCCAAATGGTATGGTTGTGGATGACGAGAGGTCGCCGAGGAGGCAACCGAGATCCTCCCTGCCGGTAGATCTAGGCGTCGTTGTCCACTGGGCCAAGATCCGAAGTGTCCATCCCGCGTACGACCACAAAAGAGATCCCAATGCGAGAACAAGTCCTAGGTTGTAGTGAGCATTATCTATTACACAAAAGGTAATCGTACATTATCCTTATTTATTATGAACCAACCTCCCAAATGATATGGTTGTGGCCGACGAGAGGTCGCCGAGGAGGAAACCGAGATCCTCCCTGCCGGTAGATCTAGGCATCGTTGTCCACTAGGCCAAGATATGAGGTGTCCATCCCGCGACGACCACAAAAGAGATCCCAATGCGAGAAAAATTCAAGGTGGTAGTGAGCATTATCTATTGCACAAAAGGTAATCGGACATTATCCTTATTCATTATGAACCAACCTCCCAAATGATATGGTTGTGGCTGATGAGAGGTCGCCGAGGAGGCAACCGAGATCCTCCCTGCCGGTAGATGTAGGCGTCATTGTCCACTAGGCCAAGATCCGAAGTGTCCATCCCGCGCACGACCACAAAAGAGATCCCAATGCAAGAACAAATACTAGGTGGTACTGAGCATTATCTATTGCACAAAAGGTAATCGGACATTATCCTTATTCATTATGAACCAACCTCCCAAATGATATGGTTGTGGCCGACGAGAGGTCGCCGAGGAGGCAACCAAGATCCTCCCTGCCGGTAGATCTAGGCGTGTTGTCCACTAGGCCAAGATCCGAAGTGTCCAACCCACGCACGACCGCAAAACGATCCCAATGCGAGAACAAATACTAGGTGGTAGTGAGCATTATCTATTGCACAAAAGGTAATCGGACATTATCCTTATTTATTATGAACCAACCTCCCAAATGATATGGTTGTGGCCGATGAGAGGTCACCGAGGAGGCAACTGGGATCCTCCCTGCCGGTAGATCTAGGCGTCGTTGTCCACTAGGCCAAGATCCAAAGTGTCCATCCCGCGCACGACCACATAAGTGATCCCAATGCGAGAACAAATACTAGGTGGTGGGGAGCATTATCTATTACACAAAAGGTAATCGTACATTATCCTTATTTATTATGAACCAACCTCCCAAATGATATGGTTGTGGCCGACGAGAGGTCGCCGAGGAGGAAACCGAGATCCTCCCTACCGGTAGATCTAGGTGTCCTTGTCTACTAGGAAAAGATCCGAAGTGTCCATCCCGCGCACGACCACAAAAGAGATCCCAATGCAAGAACAAATATTAGGTGGTAGTGAGCATTATCTATTGCACAAAAGGTAATCGGACATTATCCTTATTCATTATGAACCTACCTCCCAAATGATATGGTTGTGGCCGACGAGAGGTCGTCGAGGAGGCAACCGAGATCCTCCCTGCCGGTAGATCTAGGCATCGTTGTCCACTAGGCCAAGATACGAGGTGTCCATCCCGCGACAACCACAAAAGAGATCCCAATGCGAGAACAAATACTAGATGGTACTAAGCATTATCTATTGCACAAAAGGTAACCGGACATTATCCTTATTCATTATGAACCAATCTCCCAAATGATATGGTTGTTGCCGATGAGAGGTCGCCGAGGAGGCAACCGAGATCGTCCCTGCCGGTAGATCTAGGCGTCGTTGTCCACTAGGCCAAGAAACGAAAT
>NC_057795.1:645919870-645922074 GCF_018294505.1 Triticum aestivum
ATGTCCATCCCGCGCACGACCACAAAAGAGATCCCAATGCGAGAACAAATAGAAGGTGGTAGTGAGCATTACCTATTGCACAAAAGGTAATCGGATCCTTATTCATTATGAACCAACCTCCCAAATGATATGGTTTTGGCCGACGACAGGTCGCCAAGGAGGCAACCGAGATCCTCCCTGCCAGTAGATGTAGGCGTCGTTGTCCACTACGACAAGATCCCAAGTGTTCATCCCGCGCACGACCACAAAAGAGATCCCAATGCGAGAACAAATACTAGGTGGTACTGAGCATTATCTATTGCACGAAAGTTAACCGTACACTATCCTTATTCATTATGAATCAACCTCCCAAATGATATGGTTGTGGCCGACGAGAGGTCGCCGAGGAGGAAACCGAGATCCTTCCTGCCGGTAGATCTAGGTGTTGCTGTCCACTAGGCCAAGATCCAAAGTGTCCACCCCGCGCACGACCACAAAAGAGATTGCAATGCGAGAACAGATACTAAGTGGTAGTGAGCATTATCTATTGTACAAAAGGTAATTGGACATTAGCCTTATTTATTACGAACCAACCTCCCAAATGATATGGTTGTGGCCGACGCGAGGTCGCCGAGGAGGCAACCGAGATCCTCCCTACCAGTAGATCTAGGCATCGTTGTCCACCAGGCCAAGATCCGAAGTGTCCATCCCGCGCACGACCACAAAAGAGATCCCAATGTGAGAAGAAATACTAGGTGGTATTGAGCATTATCCATTGCATAAAAGGTAATCGGACATTATCCTTATTCATTATGAACCAACCTCCCAAATGATATGGTTGTGGCCGACAAGAGGTCGCCGAGGAAGCAACCAAGATCCTCCCTGCCGGTAGATGTAGGCATCGTTGTCCACTAGGGCAAGATATGATGTGTCCATCCCATGCACGACCACAAAAGAGATCCCAATGCGAGAACAAATACTAGATGGTAGTGAGCATTATCTATTGCACAAAAGGTAACCGGACATTATCCTTATTCATTATGAACCAACCTCCCAAATGATATGGTTGTGGCTGACGAGAGGTTGCCGAGGAGGCAACCGAGATCCTCCCTGCCGGTAGAGCAAGGAGTCGTTGTCCACTAGGCCAAGATCCGAAGGGTCCATGCCGCGCACGACCACAAAAGAGATCCTAATGTGAGAACAAATACTAGGTGGTAGTGAGCATTATCCATTGCATAAAAGGTAAGCGAACATTATTCTTATTCATTTTGAACCAACCTCCCAAATGATATGGTTGTGGCCGACGAGAGGTCTTTGAGGAGGCAACTGACATCCTCCCTGCCGGAAGATCTAGGCGTCGTTGTCCACTAGGCCAAGATCCAAAGTGTCCATCCCGTGCAAGACCACAAAAGAGATCGCAATGCGAGAACAAATACTAAGTGGTGGTGAGCATTATCTATTCCACGAAAAGTAATCGAACATTATCCTTATTCATTGTGAACCAACCTCCCAACTGATATGGTTGTGGCCGACGAGAGGTCGCCGAGGAGGCAACCGGTATCCTCCCTGCCGGTAGATCTAGGCGTCGTTGTCCACTAGGGCAAGATACGACGTTTCCATCCCGCGCATGCCCAAAAAAGAGATCCCAATGCGAGAACAAATACTATATTGTAGTGAGCATTATTTATTGCACAAAAGGTAACCAGACATTATCCTTATTCATTATGAATCAACCTCCCAAATGATATGGTTCCGGCCGACAAGAGGTCGCCGAGGAGGCAACCGAGATCCTACCTACCGGTAGATCTAGGCGTCGTTGTCCACTAGGACAAGATCCGAAGTGTCCATCCCACGCACGACCACAAAAGAGATCCCAATGCAAGAACAAATACTAGGTGGTAGTGAGCATTATCTATTGCACAAAAGGTAATTGTACATTATCCTTATTCATTATGAACCAACCGCCCAAATGACTTGGTTGTGGACGACGAGAAGACGCCGAGGAGGCAATCGAGATCCTCCCTGTCGGTAGATCTAGGCATCGTTGTCCACTAGGCCAAGATCCGAAGTGTCCATCCCGCGCCCAACCACAAAAGAGATCCCAATGCGAGAACAAATACTAGGTGTTAGTGAGCGTTATTCATTGCACAAAAGGTAATCGAACATTATCCTTATTCATTATGAACCAACCTTCCAAATGATATGGTTGTGGACGACGAGAGGTC
>NC_057795.1:645922626-645925148 GCF_018294505.1 Triticum aestivum
ACAAATACTAGATGGTACTAAGCATTATCTATTGCACAAAAGGTAACCGGACATTCTCCTTATTCATTATGAACCAACCTCCCAAATGATATGGTTGTGGCCGACGAGAGGTCGCCGAGGAGGCAACCGAGATCGTCCTTGCCGGTAGATCTAGGCGTCGTTGTCCACTAGGCCAAGAAACGAAATGTCCATCCCGCGCACGACCACAAAAGAGGTCCCAATGCGAGAACCAATAGAAGGTGGTAGTGAGCATTACCTATTGCACAAAAGGTAATCGGACATTATCCTTATTCATTATGAACCAACCTCCCAAATGATATGGTTGGGGCCGACCAGAGGTCGCCGAGGAGGCAACCGAGATCCTCCCTGCCAGTAGATGTAGGCGTCATTGTCCACTAGAACAAGATCCGAAGTGTTCATCCCGCGCACGACCACAAAAGAGATCCCACTGCGAGAACAAATACTAGGTGGTACTGAGCATTATCTATTGCATGAAAGTTAACCGTACACTATCCTTATTCATTATGAATCAACCTCCCGAATGATATGGTTGTGGCTGAAGAGAGGTCGCCGAGGAGGAAACCGAGATCCTCCCTGCCGGTAGATCTAGGTGTCGTTGTCCACTAGGCCAAGATCCAAAGTGTCCATCCCGCGCACGACCACCAAAGAGATCACAATGCGAGAACAAATACTAAGTGGTAGTGAGCATTATCTATTGCATAAAAGGTAATTGGACATTATCCTTATTTATTACGAACCAACCTCCCAAATGATATGGTTGGGGCCGACGCGAGGTCGTCGAGGGGGCAACCGAGATCCTCCCTGCCAGTAGATCTAGGCGTCGTTGTCCACCAGGCCAAGATCCGAAGTGTCCATCCCACGCACGACCACAAAAGAGATCCCAATGTGAGAACAAATACTAGGTGGTAGTGAGCATTATCCATTGCATAAAAGGTAATCAGACATTATCCTCATTCATTATGAACCAACCTCCCAAGTGATATGGTGTGGCCGACGAGAGGTCGCCAAGGAAGCAACCAAGATCCTCCCTGCCGGTAGATCTACGCGTCATTGTCCACTAGGGCAAGATACGAGGTGTCCATCTCGTGCACGACCACAAAAGAGATCCCAATGCGAGAACAAATACTAGATGGTAGTGAGCATTATCTATTGCACAAAAGGTAACCTGACATTATCCTTATTCATTATGAACCAACCTCCCAAATGATATGGTTGTGGCCGACTTGAGGTTGCCGAGGAGGCAACCGAGATCCTCCCTGCCGGTAGAGCTAGGAGTCATTGTCCACTAAGCCAAGATCCGAAGGGTCCATGCCGTGCACGACCACAAAAGAGATCCTAATGTGAGAACAAATACTAGGTGGTAGTGAGCATTATCCATTGCATAAAAGGTAAGCAAACATTATCCTTATTCATTTTGAACCAACCTCCCAAATGATATGGTTGTGGCCGACGAGAGGTCTTTGAGGAGGCAACCGAGATCCTCCCTGCCGGAAGATCTAGGCGTCATTGTCCACTAGGCCAAGATTGAAAGTGTCCATCCCGCGCACGACCACAAAAGAGATCGCAATGCGAGAACAAATACTAAGTGGTGGTGAGCATTATCTATTCCACAAAAAGTAATCAAACATTATCCTTATTCATTTTGAACCAACCTCCCAACTGATATGGTTGTGGCCGACGAGAGGTCGCCGAGGAGGCAACCGAGATCCTCCCTACCGGTAGATCAAGGCGTCGTTGTCCCCTAGGCCAAGATCCGAAGTGTCCATCCCACGCACAACCACAAAAGAGATCCCAATGCGAGAACAAATACTAGGTGGTAGTGAGCATTATCCATTGCACAAAAGGTAATTGTACATTATCCTTATTCATTATGAACCAACCGCCCAAATGATATGGTTGTGGACGATGAGAGGTCGCCGAGGAGGCAACAGAGATCGTCCCTACCTGTTGATGTTGGCGTCGTTGTCCACTAGGCCAAGATCCAAAGTGTCCATCCCGCGCATGACCACAAAAGAGATCCCAATGCGAGAAAAATTCAAGGTGGTAGTGAGCATTATCAATTGCACAAAAGGTAATCGGACATTATCCTTATTCATTATGAACCAACCTCCCAAATGATATGGTTGTGGCTGATGAGAGGTCGGTGAGGAGGCAACCGAGATCCTCCCTGCCGGTAGATGTAGGCGTCATTGTCCACTAGGCCAAGATCCGAAGTGTCCATCCCGCGCACGACCACAAAAGAGATCCCAATGCGAGAACAAATACTAGGTGGTACTGAGCATTATCTATTGCACAAAAGGTAATCGGACATTATCCTTATTCATTATGAACCAACCTCCCACATGATATGGTTGTGGTCGACGAGAGGTCGCTGAGGAGGCAACCAAGATCCTCCCTGCCGGTAGATCTAGGCGCTGTTGTCCACTAGGCCAAGATCCGAAGTGTCCAGGCCGCGCACGACAGCAAAAAGATCCCAATGCGAGAAGAAATACTAGGTGGTA
>NC_057795.1:645925330-645926306 GCF_018294505.1 Triticum aestivum
AATGCGAGAACAAATACTAGGTGGTAGTGAGCATTATCTATTACACAAAAGGTAATCAAACATTATCCTTATTTATTATGAACGAACCTCCCAAATGATATGGTTGTGGCCGACGAGTGGTCGCCGAGGAGGAAACCGAGATCCTCCCTGCCGGAAGATCTAGGTGTCCTTGTCCACTAGGAAAAGATCCGAAGTGTCCATCCCGCGCACGACCACAAAAGAGATCCCAATGCGAGAACAAATATTAGGTGGTAGTGAGCATTATCTATTGCACAAAAGGTAATCGGACATTATCTTTATTCATTATGAACCTACCTCCCAAATGATATGGCTGTGGCCGACGAGAGGTCGTCGAGGAGGCAACCGAGATCCTCCCTGCCGGTAGATCTAGGCATCGTTGTCCACTACCCCAAGATACGAGGTGTCCATCCCGCGCAAGCCCAAAAAAGAGATCCCAATGCGAGAACAAATACTAGATTGTAGTGAGCATTATTTATTGCACAAAAGGTAATCAGACATTATCCTTATTCATTATGAATCAACCTCCCAAATGATATGGTTCTTGCCGACAATAGGTCGCTGAGGAGGCAACTGAGATCCTCCCTACCGGTAGATCTAGGCGTCGTTGTCCACTAGGCCAAGATCCGAAGTGTCCATCCCACGCACGACCACAAAAGAGATCCCAATGCGAGAACAAATACTAGGTGGTAGTGAACATTATCTATTGCACAAAAGGTAATTGTACATTATCCTTATTCATTATGAACCAACCGCCCAAATGATATGGTTGTGGCCGACAAGAAGTCGCCGAGGAGGCAACCGAGATCCTCCCTGTCGGTAGATCTAGGCGTCGTTGTCCACTAGGCCAAGATCCGAAGTGTCCATCTCGCGCCCAACCACAAAAGAGATCCCAATGCGAGAACAAATACTAGGTGGTAGTGATCGTTATTTATTGCACAAAAGGTAATCGAACATT
>NC_057795.1:645926395-645928735 GCF_018294505.1 Triticum aestivum
GAACATTATCCTTATTCATTATGAACCAAACTTCCAAATGATATGGTTGTGGACGACGAGAGGTCGCCGAGGAGGCAACCGAGATCCTCCCTGCTGGTAGATCTAGGCGTCGTTGTCCACTAGGCGAAGATCCGAAGTGTCCATCCCGCGAACGACCACAAAAGAGATCCCAATGCGAGAACAAATACTAGGTGGTAGTGAGCATTATCTATTACACAAAAGGTAATCGTACATTATCCTTATTTATTATGCACCAACCTCCCAAATGATATGGTTGTGGCCGACGAGAGGTCGCCGAGGAGGAAACCGAGATCCTCCCTGCCGGTAGATCTAGGCATCATTGTCTACTAGGCCAAAATACGAGGTGTCCATCCCGCGACGACCACAAAAGAGATCCCAATGCGAGAACAAATACTAGATGGTACTAAGCATTATCTATTGCACAAAAGGTAATCGGACATTATCCTTATTCATTATGAACCTACCTCCCAAATGATATGGCTGTGGCCGACGAGAGGTCGTCAAGGAGGCAACCGAGATCCTCCCTGCTGGTAGATCTAGGCATCGTTGTCCACTAGGCCAAGATACGAGGTGTCCATCCCGCGACGACCACAAAAGAGATCCCAATGCGAGAACAAATACTAGATGGTACTAAGCATTATCTATTGCACAAAAGGTAACCGGACATTATCCTTATTCATTATGAACCAATCTCCCAAATGATATGGTTGTGGCCGACGAGAGGTCGCGGAGGAGGCAACCGAGATCGTCCCTGTCGGTAGATCTAGGCGTCGTTGTCCACTAGGCCAAGAAACGAAATGTCCATCCCGCGCACGACCACAAAAGAGATCCCAATGCGAGAACAAATACAAGGTGGTAGTGAGCATTACCTATTGCACAAAAGGTAATCGGACATTATCCTTATTCATTATGAACCAACCTCCCAAATGATATGGTTGGGGCCGACGAGAGGTCGCCGAGGAGGCAACCGAGATCCTCCCTCCCAGTAGATGTAGGCGTCATTGTCCACTAGGACAAGATCCGAAGTGTTCATCCCGCACACGACCACAAAAGAGATCCCAATGCGAGAACAAATACTAGGAGGTACTGAGCATTATCTATTGCAGGAAAGTTAACCGTACACTATCCTTATTCATTATGAATCAACCTCCCAAATGATATGGTTGTGGCCGACGAGAGGTCGCCGAGGGAAACCGAGATCCTCCCTGCCGGTAGATCTAGGTGTCGTTGTCCACTAGGCCAAGATCCAAAGTGTCCATCCCGCGCAAGACCACAAAAGAGATCGCAATGCGAGAACAAATACTAAGTGGTAGTGATCATTATCTATTGCACAAAAGGTAATTGGACATTATCCTTATTTTTTACGAACCAACCTCCCAAATGATATGGTTGTGGCCGACGAGAGGTCGTCAAGGAGGCAACCGAGATCCTCCCTGCTGGTAGATCTAGGCATCGTTGTCCACTAGGCCAAGATACGAGGTGTCCATCCCGCGACGACCACAAAAGAGATCCCAATGCGAGAACAAATACTAGATGGTACTAAGCATTATCTATTGCACAAAATGTAACCGGACATTATCCTTATTCATTATGAACCAATCTCCCAAATGATATGGTTGTGGCCGACGAGAGGTCGACGAGGAGGCAACCGAGATCCTCCCTGCCAGTAGATCTAGGCGTCGTTGTCCACCAGGCCAAGATCCGAAGTGTCCATCCCGCGCACGACAAAAAAAGAGATCCCAATGTGAGAACAAATACTAGGTGGTAGTGAGCATTATGCATTGCATAAAAGGTAATCGGATATTATCCTTATTCATTATGAACCAACCTCCCAAATGATATGGTTGTGGCCGACGAGAGGTCGCCGAGGTAGCAACCAAGATCCTCCCTGTCGGTAGATCTAGGCATCATTGTCTACTAGGCCAAAATACGAGGTGTCCATCCCGCGACGACCACAAAAGAGATCCCAATGCGAGAACAAATACTAGATGGTACTAAGCATTATCTATTGCACAAAAGGTAATCGGACATTATCCTTATTCATTATGAACCTACCTCCCAAATGATATGGCTGTGGCCGACGAGAGGTCGTCAAGGAGGCAACCGAGATCCTCCCTGCTGGTAGATCTAGGCATCGTTGTCCACTAGGCCAAGATACGAGGTGTCCATCCCGCGACGACCACAAAAGAGATCCCAATGCGAGAACAAATACTAGATGGTACTAAGCATTATCTATTGCACAAAAGGTAACCGGACATTATCCTTATTCATTATGAACCAATCTCCCAAATGATATGGTTGTGGCCGACGAGAGGTCGC
>NC_057795.1:645928745-645930688 GCF_018294505.1 Triticum aestivum
CTAGGCATCGTTGTCCACTAGGCCAAGATACGAGGTGTCCATCCCGCGACGACCACAAAAGAGATCCCAATGCGAGAACAAATACTAGATGGTACTAAGCATTATCTATTGCACAAAATGTAACCGGACATTATCCTTATTCATTATGAACCAATCTCCCAAATGATATGGTTGTGGCCGACGAGAGGTCGCCGAGGAGGCAACCGAGATCCTCCCTGCCAGTAGATCTAGGCGTCGTTGTCCACCAGGCCAAGATCCGAAGTGTCCATCCCGCGCACGACAAAAAAAGAGATCCCAATGTGAGAACAAATACTAGGTGGTAGTGAGCATTATGCATTGCATAAAAGGTAATCGGATATTATCCTTATTCATTATGAACCAACCTCCCAAATGATATGGTTGTGGCCGACGAGAGGTCGCCGAGGTAGCAACCAAGATCCTCCCTGTCGGTAGATCTAGGCGTCGTTGTCCACTAGGGCAAGATACGAGGTGTCCATCCCGTGCACGACCACAAAAGAGATCCCAATGCGAGAACAAATACTAGATGGTAGTGAGCATTATCTATTGCACAAAAGGTAACCGGACATTATCCTTATTCATTATGAACCAACCTCCCAAATGATATGGTTGTGGCCGACGAGAGGTTGCCGAGGAGGCAACCGAGATCCTCCCTGCCGGTAGAGCTTGGAGTCGTTGTCCACTAGGCCAAGATCCAAAGGGTCCATGCCGCGCACAACCACACAAGAGATCCTAATGTGAGAACAAATACTAGGTGGTAGTGAGGATTATCCATTGCATAAAAGGTAAGCGAACATTATCCTTATTCATTTTGAACCAACCTCCCAAATGATATGGTTGTGGCCGACGAGAGGTCTTCGAGGAGGCAACTGAGATCCTCCCCGCCGGAAGATCTAGGCGTCGTTGTCCACTAGGCCAAGATCGAAAGTGTCCATCCTATGGAAGACCACAAAAGAGATCGCAATGCGAGAACAAATACTAAGTGGTGGTGAGCATTATCTATTCCACGAAAAGTAATCAAACATTATCCTTATTCATTGTGAACCATCCTCCCAAATGATATGGTTCTGGCCGACAAGAGGTCGCCAAGGAGGCAACCGAGATCCTCCCTACCGGTAGATCTAGGCGTCGTTGTCCACTAGGCCAAGATCCGAAGTGTCCATCCCACGCACGACCACAAAAGAGATCCCAATGCGAGAAAAAATACTAGGTGGTAGTGAGCATTATCCATTGCACAAAAGGTAATTGTACATTATCCTTATTCATTATGAACCAACCGCCCAAATGATATGGTTGTGGCCGACGAGAAGTCGCCGAGGAGGCAACCGAGATCCTCCCTGTCGGTAGATCTAGGCGTCGTTGTCCACTAGGCCAAGATCCAAAGTGTCCATCCCGCGCGCAACCACAAAAGAGATCCCAATGCGAGAACAAGTACTAGGTGGTAGTGAGCATTATTTATTGCACAAAAGGTAATCGAACATTATCCTTATTCATTATGAACCAACCTCCCAAATGATATGGTGGTGGCCGACGAGAGGTCGCCAAGAAGGCAACCGAGATCCTCCATGCTAGTAGATCTAGGCGTCCTTGTCCACTAGGCCAAGATCCGAAGTGTCCATCCCGCGCACGACCAAAAAAGGGATCCCAATGCGAGAATAAATACTAGGTGGTAGTGAGCATTATCTATTGCACAAACGGTAATTGGACATTGTCCTTATTCATTACGAACCAACCTCCCCAATGTTATGGTTGTGGCCGACGAGAGGTCGCCGAGGAGGCAACCGAGATCCTCCCTGCTGGTAGATCTAGGCGTCGTTGTCCACTAGGCCAAGATCCGCAATGTGCCTCTCGTGTACGACCAAAAAAGAGATCCCAATGCGAGAACAAATACTAGGTGGTAGTGAACATGATCTATTGCACAAAAG
>NC_057795.1:645931861-645933828 GCF_018294505.1 Triticum aestivum
GTCCATCTCGCGCACGACCAAAAAAGAGATCCCAATGCGAGAACAAATACTAGGTGGTAGTGAGCATGATCTATTGCACAAAAGGTAATCGGACATTGTCCTTATTCATTATGAACCAACCTCCCAAATGATGTGCTTGTGGGCGACGAGAGGTCGCCGAGGAGGCAACCGAGATTCTCCCTGCCAGTAGATCTAGGCGTCGTTGTCCACTTGGCCAAGAACCGAAGTGTCCATCCCGCGCACAACCAAGAAAGAGATCCCAATGCGACAACAAATACTAGGTGGCAGTGAGCATTATCTATTGCACAAAAGGTAATCAGACATTATCCTTATTCATTATGAACCAACCTCCCAAATGATATGGTTGTGGCCAACAAGAGGTCGCCGAGGAGGCAACCGAGATCCTCCCTGCCGGTAGATCAAGGCATCATTGTCCACTAGGCCAAGATCCAAAGTGTCCATCCCGCGCACGACCACAAAATAGATCCCATTGCGAGAACAAATACTAGGTGGTAGTGACCATTATCTATTGCACAAAAGGTAATGGTACACTATCCTTATTCATTATGAACCAACCTTCAAATGATACGGTTGTGGCCGACGAGAGGTTGCCGAGGAGTCAACCGAGATCCTCCCTGCCGGTAGATCTAGGGGTCGTTGTCCACTAGGCCAAGATCCGAAGTGTCCATGCCGCGCATGACCACGAAAGAGATCCCAATGCAAGAACAAATACTATGTGGTAGTGAGCATTTTCTATTGCACAAAAGGTAATCAGACATTATCCTTATTCATTATGAACCAACAACCCTAATGATATGGTTGTGGCCGACGAGCAGTCGCCGAGGAGGTAACCGAGATCCTCCCTGCCGGTAGATCTAGGCGTCATTGTCCATTAGGCCAAGATCTGAAGTGTCCATCCCGCACACGACCACAAAAAAGATCCCAATGCGAGAATAAATACTAGGTGGTAGTGAGTATTATCTATTGCACAAAAGGTAATCGGACATTATCCTTATGAATTATGAACAAACCTCCCAAATGATATGGTTGTGGCCGATGAGAGGTCGCCGAGGAGGCAACCGAGATCCTCCCTGCTGGTAGATCTAGGCATCATTGTCCACTAGGCCAAGATACAAGGTGTCCATCCCGTGCACGATCACAAAAGAGATCGCAATGTGAGAACACATACTAGGTGGTAGTGAGCTTTATCTATTGCAGAAAAGGTAACCGGATATTATCCTTATTCATGATGAACCAACCTCCCAAATGATATGGTTGTGGCCAACGAGAGGTTGCTGAGGAGGGAACCAAGATCCTCCCTGCCAGTAGATCTAGGCGTCATTGTCCACTAGACCAAGATTCAAATTGTCCATCCCTCGCACGACCACAAAAGAGATCCCAATGCGAGAACAAATACTAGGTGGTAGTGAGCATTATCTATTGCACAAAACTTAATCAGACATTATCCTTATTCATTATGAACCAACCTCCCAAATGAAATGGTTGTGGCCGACAAGAGGTCGCCGAGAAGGCAACCAAGATCCTCCCTGTCGGTAGTTCTAGGCATCATTGTCCACTAGGCCAAGATCCGAAGTGTCCATCCCGCGGACGACCACAAAAGAGATCCCAATGTGAGAACAAATACTAGGTGGTACTGAGCATTATCTATTGCACAAAAGGTAATCGGACATTATCCTTATTCATTTTGAACCAACCTCCAAAATGATATGGTTGTGGCCGACGAGAGGTCACCGAAGAGGCAACCAAGATCCTCCCTACCGGTAGATTTAGGCGTCCTCGTCGACTAGGCCAAGATCCAAAAATGTCCACCCCACGCATGACCAAAAAAGAGATCCCAATGCGAGAACAAATACTAGGTGGTACTGAGCATTATCTATTGCACAAAAGGTAATCAGACATTATCCTTATTCATTTTGAACCAACCTCCAAAATGATATGGTTGTGGC
>NC_057795.1:645934101-645934848 GCF_018294505.1 Triticum aestivum
TAAATTATATGGTTGTGGCCGACAAGAGGTCGCTGAGGAGGCAACCAAGATCCTCCCTGCCGGTAGATCTAGGCGTCGTTGTCCACTAGGCCAAGATCCGAAGTGTCCATCCTGCGCATGACCAGAAAAGAGATCCCAACGCGAGAAAAAATACTAGGTGGTAGTGAGCATGATCTATTGCACAAAAGGTAATCGTACATTGTCCTTATTCATTATGAACCATCCTCCCAAATGATGTGCTTGTGGGCGACGAGAGGTCGCCGAGGAGGCAACCAAGATCCTCCCTGCCAGTAGATCTAGGCGTCATTGTCCACTAGGCCAAGATCCATAGTGTCCATCCCGCGCACAACCACAAAAGAGATCCCAATGAGAGAACAAATACTATGTGGTAGTGAGCATTATCTATTGCACAAAAGTTGATCGGACATTATCCTTTTTCATTATGAACCAACCTCCCAAATGATATGGTTCTGATCAACGAGAGGTCGCCGAGGAGGCAATCGAGACCCTCCCTACCGGTAGATCTAGGCATCGTTGTCCACTAGGCGAAGATCCGAAGTGTCCATCCCGCGCACGACCACAAAATAGATCCCAATGCGCGAACAAATACTAGGTGGTAGTGAGCATTATCTATTGCACAAAAGGTAATCGGACATTGTCCTTATTCATTATGAACCAACCTCCTAAATGATATGGTTGTGGCCGACGACAGGTCGCCGAGGAGGCAACCGAGATCTTCCCTGCCGG
>NC_057795.1:645935545-645936254 GCF_018294505.1 Triticum aestivum
TGATATTGTTGTGGCCGACGAGAGGTCGACGAGCAGCCAACCGAGATCCTCCCTGCCGGTAGATCTAGGCGTCTTTGTCCACTAGGCCAAGATCCGAAGTGTCCATCCCGCGCACGACCACAAAGAGATCCCAGTGCGAGAACAAATACTAGGTGGTAGTGAGCATTATCTATTGCACAAAAGATGATCGGACATTATCCTTATTCATTATGAACCAACCTCCCAAATGATATGGTTGTGGCTGACGAGAGGTCGCCGAGGAGGCAACCGAGATCCTCCGTGCCGGTAGATGTAGGCGTCATTGTCAACTAGGCCAAGATACAAAGTGTCCATCCCGCGCACGACCACAAAAGAGATCCCAATGCGAGAACAAATACTAGGAGGAACTGAGCATTATCTATTGCACAAAAGGTAATCGGACATTATTCTTATTCATTATGAACCAACCTCCCAAATGATATGGTTGTGGCCACGAGAGTTTGCTGAGGAGGCAACCGAGATCGTCCCTGCCGGTAGATCTAGGCATCGTTGTCCACTAGGCCAAGATACGAGGTGTCCATCCCGCGCACGACCACAAAAGAGATCCCAATACGAGAACAAATACTAGGTGGTAGTGAGCATTATCTATTGCACAAAAGGTAACCGGACATTATCCTTATTCATTATGAACCAACCTGCCAAATGATATGGTTGTGGCCGACGATAGGTC
>NC_057795.1:645937406-645938730 GCF_018294505.1 Triticum aestivum
CATCCCGCGCACGACCACAAAAGAGATCCCAATGCAAGAACAAATACAAGGCGGTAGTCAGCATTATCTATTGCACAAAAGGTAATCGGCCATTATCCTTATTCCTTATGAACCAACCTCCCTAATGATATGGTTGTGGCCGACGAGAGGTCTCCGAGGAGGCAACCGAGATCCTCCTTGCCGGTAGATCTAGGCATCGTTGTCCACTAGGCCAAGATATGAGGTGTACATCCCACGCACGACCACAATAGAGATCCCAATGCAAGAACAAATACTAGGTGGTAGTGAGCATTATCTATTGCACAAAAGGTAGTCGGACATTATCCTTATTCATTATGAACCAACCTCCCAAATGATATGGTTGTGGCCGACGACAGGTCGCCGAGGAGGAAACCGAGATCCTTCCTGCCGGTAGATCTAGGCATCGTTGTCCACTAGGCCAAGATACGAGGTGTCCATCCCGCGCATGACCATGATAACCCGCAAGTATATGGGATCAGTTGTAGTCTCTTTCAATAAGTAAGAGTGTCGAACCCAACGAGGAGCTAAAGGTAGAACAAATATTCCCTCAAGTTCTATCGACCACCGATACAACTCTACGCATGCTTAATCATTATGAACCAAACTCCCAAATGATATGGTTGCGGCGTTCTTGCCATGGCTTGGCGCCGGCACGACTGGCGGTCTTGTCTGTGTGGTGGTGTCCCCCGCCCCCAAACGAATCTGGCTCTTCGGCCAAAGCAGGGGCCAGTTTACGCAGGCGCTGAGGATCATCTCATCTTCTTCATCGGCCCCAGCGGGTCGAATCGAAGGTAACAGCTCGTCGCAGCCTGGCAGCACCCGAACCACTTCAACCCTATACATTGTGGGTGCCATCGGATTACCGTGGAACATGCGGTTGCCCGGTTGAACGATTCTGCCCTTGGCGACATCGACCAACTCAGCGCCCACGAAGTGCAGAAGAGTGCAAGGAACATCGGCGGCGCCCTGCGAAAACATGTATAGGGCGTCAGGGATGCCCAGTCAAAGGCAAGGAGATGAAGTCATCGGCCGAGAGGCTTAGTTACACTACTAGGAAAAGGGCTATAGATGGAAATGACACTAATGGCGCACCAGACATGTGGTGCGCCATTAGTATATACTAATGGCGCACCACCTTCTGATGCGCCATTAGTGTTGAAACTACTAATGGCGCACCCTGCCTACGGTGCGCCATTAGTACCAAATTTTTTTTTAACTAGTGCGCCTGTCCAAACATACTAATGGCGCACCGTGGGTGTGGTGCGCCATTACTAGTTAAACTAGTAATGGCGCACCATGCCAC
>NC_057795.1:645939066-645939828 GCF_018294505.1 Triticum aestivum
CCTTTTCAGTTTTAAAAAAATAAAACAAAATGATAAAAATGTCAAAAAGATAAAAGAAAATAAGTTTCCCATGTGATATGTGGCCTAGTTGTTGGGAAAATTTGCAAATATGAATTTTGACTTCATTTGCAAAATCTTGCGAGAATTTGTAAAAATGGGCATAACTTTTGCATACTAACTCGGATGAAAAAGTTTTTTATATGAAAAATCATCTACTCGAAAAGTTACATTTCCAAAATCCTCAAAAACCTAACAGAAAAAAAGACACGGGGGCTTTTAAGATCTAGAGAGGCAAAAAAAATCAAAAAAATTCAAACTTACTAATGGCGCACCTGCCCATGGTGCGCCATTAGTATCTTCCCTCCTTCAAAATTCAAAATTAGTAAAAAAAAATTACTAATGGCGCACCTGACCATGGTGCGCCATTATTATCTTGCCGCCTTCAAGATTCAAAATAAATCAAAAAAATAAAAAAAATTACTAATGGCGCACCTGCCCGTGGTGCGCCATTAGTATCTTCCCGCCTTCAAAATTCAAAATAAATCAAAAAAATAAAAAAATACTAATGGCGCACCTGCCCGCGGTGCGCCATTAGTATGCCGTATATATGGCTGGTCCTCTCCTCCTCTCTTCATTTCATCTTCCCTTCTCTCCTCCACCATACTTCTCCTCTCCGGTGACCCCCTCCTCCTCCCCGGCGACCTCCTCCTCCTCTCCGGCGACCTCCTCCTCCCTCCTCCCTCCTCCCTCCTCCCCTCCCCT
>NC_057795.1:645940323-645968907 GCF_018294505.1 Triticum aestivum
CTCTCCAGTGAGCTCCTCCTCCCTCCTCTCCGGTGAGATCCTCCTCCCTCCTCTCCGGTGAGCTCCTCCTCCCTCCTCTCCGGTGAGCTCCTCCTCCCTCCTCTCCAGCGACCTCCTCCTCCTCCTCTCCGGTGAACTCCTCTCCGGCAAAAGACCATGGCAACAAGATCCAAAAACAGGAACAAAATTTGAGAATATTGTCGTGCCAAAAAACAAGCAAAAAAAACGAGCAGAAAATGGGCAAAAAATCATGATCCAGATCTAGATTCAAAATGGCGCATCACTAATGGCGCATCACAGGAAAGTGCGCCATTAGTATGCCGCGGTTACTAATGGCGCATCCAGTTGTGGTGCGCCATTAGTATCCAAAGCATCTGGCCCCTGGGAGGCATACTAATGGCGCACCGTGGCCTATACTAATGGCGCACCACTGGTGCGCCATTAGTAAAAATTACTAATGGCGTGCTGTTAGTGGCGCACCACAGATGCGCCATTAATGGCCATACTAGGTGCGCCATTAGTAGGGGTTTTTCTAGTAGTGTTACCGTGATGCCGTCGAGCTCGGCTAATGTTGAGGCACCACCAACGGCGGGCGTGCAACTGACGGAGGGGGCGCTTGCTGGCGAGGTGCCGGCTGGCATACACCCGGGTGCATTAAGCTCCAATGCCCATGCCGGCGCCGGAGACACGAATACCGCCTCCGCCGGAGACACCAATGGCGCCGCCACCGGAGACACCAATGGTGCCGCCGGAGACACCAATGGCACCGCCTGCACGCTGTGCAAGTTGCTGGCCGTGAAGCTGGGAACCGGGGGAGGCCCCTGTTGGACGCCCGCAATCCACGTCGTCGGCCCATGAATCAACGTAGGAACCATGGCGTTGAGCTTCGTTCCCAGTTGTTATTGCACTTGCTCTTGGACAAGCTCCGGAATCCGCGCCACTTGTGCCTTGAGTGCTTCAACTTCGCGCCTCTGGCTTTCTGAGCTGGCCTTTTTCTCCTTCTGCACACCAGTGGTATAGTATGACCCCCATTTTGTGGACAAGCCTTTGCCGGCCACACGACCAGCTGACGTCAGCTTAGTGAGCTTATCCTTGCTTTTCATTATGTTCAACGCCCTAATTAAATGGGTGTCGTAAGGGGAGCTCTGAGACGACCCCGCGCTACTGCTTTCAGTGTCCTGCGAAAGGAACGTGAACCATTTAGAAATATTGGGGATTAATTAGAGTGCAACCATATGGAGCTAATTATGCGGGGGTGTATTCCTTACCAGAACAAGATCAAGCACCCTGGTCTTCGGATCCGTGGTAAGCTCCTTTGTTATCGGGTCCTCCTTGTACCGGGCCCTGACATAGTTCCTGGTCTGCTTGTAACCGCTGTATTTCTCGAAGCGGGGCGGTAGGCCTTGCTCGGCACGCTCCGCGTCCTCCTTGCCCCATATAGGCTCCGCCACTCTGTAACCACCGGGACCGAGTTTGTGTTCCCCTAAGTTCAACTCCCGCATTTCTTTCCCCCACTGACTTGATTCGGAGGTTGCGCTGCTCTCGCACTTGATCTTGAACTCCTTGTACTCATCTTCGCTCATCAAAGGATATTTCGCCTTGATCTTCTCATAAGTATCACCTTTATCAATCATTCTCTTCACCGCGCTTCTCCAAGTAGACAGGGCCGTGCTCATCTTCGTGAGAGCGGCACTGTTCACTTTATTCCCTGAGAGGCGTGTGTTTTCAAATTCGGCGGGGAACTTGTATCGTTCGTGCAGCTTCGTGAAGAGGAGGTTGCGCATATTCCCTTGGTCCTTATGCCTAAGGTTCTCGGTGTTGATCGAGACGGTGCTCTAGAGAATGCACCCGAGCTAAACCGAGTACCCCTTGACTATATGTTTGGGGTCCGTTGGATTCCCGTCGGAGTCCACTTGAGTGAATTCCTCCTTGAGGGTGCGGAGTGCATCCGGACGCCGGTCCTTCCTTTGCTTCTTCGGTTGGCTGCCATCTGTGTGTGCGCCGCCATCATTAGTGTTGGCATCCTCGGCGGCACCATCAGTGGTGTCATCCCCGACGCCACTAGGGGTTGTGTAATCAGGGTCGGTGTCTTCCGCGGCGTCCTCATAGCGGTGAGGTTGTTCCTCCATCTCCTGGGACAGCTCCCAGAATTGCTTGCCGCCCGAACCACCGGCCTCATTGTTGTGGGCCATGTTTCGCTCTAAATAGGAAAAAAATTTGGTCAAAAAGTTGGTTATTGTCAAGGAACAAGATCATGGTCTCATCATTTAGGGTTTGTCGACACCGAGGCATCCTAAAAGCTAAGCTTTTATCATTTAGGGTTTGTCGACGCCGAGGCACCCTAAAAGCCTAAGCGTACATTATTTAGGTTCTCATCGACACCGAGGAACCCTATAGAAGCCAAGGTTTCATTGTTTAGGGTTTGTCGACGCCGAGGCATCCTAGGTTGGGCCTAATCACTTGGCACTAATCACTTGGCTCTATTGCCACCTATGTTGGGTTTATCATCTAGGGTTTATTGGTGCTAAAGAGAATTCTAAGTTGGGCCTAATCACTTGGCTCTATTGCCACCTATGGTTTAATGCAGCAAGAATAAAGGGGCAGTTGATCCTACTTAACTAAGTACTAAGATACCCCGGCCCATGCATTAGTCTCAAGTACCCCATATGTCCTATTTTTAGCAAAGTCATGCTAAAATTCACGGAAAATTTCAGCATGACCTTTGCTGAAAATAGGACATATGGAGTACCCGAATTTGCCGGAACGGAAGTTAATCGACATTCCGGCAAACTCAAGGGCCTCCCGGGGTACCTGCAAATTCATTATCCAATGAAGGAATTGCTCCGCACACTACTGCCTCACACTGCTGCCAAAATCATTATCGACATGCTGGTACTGCGTTTCTCAAAAAACATCAATATCCAACTACATTCTCAAAGACCACAAGCCCAAGCCAGGGGCATCAGTCCTACAGAACTGAACCACAAGCCCAAGCCAGGGTCATCAGTACTACATCAATATCCAACTACATTCTCAAAGACCATAAACATCAAGCATGGGCTAGGACAATGACAACATTGAACCACAAAAACAAAAACAAAATCCCTAGACTGAATCTTGCCTTGTACCAGAATGAAACTTATATTAAAAAAATGTCTAAATTAACTGCCACTCTGTGCCCACAACTATATCTGACAAATTTTCAAAATGCAGTTATGTCAAGAACACAACTATTCCAAAGACTGAAACTAAACATTCAGAGAACTTTAAGTGGAACATGCACTTGGCTTTAGGGTTTTTATTACTTGGAAGAGAGCGCATAGGGTAAAGCATGCCTCTGGCGGCTAGGGTTTAACCCAGTTCAACAACATGGTTCAAATGAAATGAGAAAGGGGGCTTTATAGCCATTACATTCAGGTAGCAGGTAAAAACAGAAGAAAGAAGAAAACAGTGAACTAAAGAGTAGTATGTTTTTGTTACTTCCTTACACGAGTCCCAACATGACAATTATTATCATGAGCTCTAGAAGAATGTACTTTAGTAACTCTAGGAGGCATCTCTCTGTAAAATTGGAACTTAGGACAAAAAAAAGTGTCACAACAAGCTTTTACAAGGACATGTTATAAAATTGTTCAACACATATTGCATTAATTTATTCGGTTCAGCAAACATCCATAGAAGGAGATAGTTGTAGGTCTAGGCCATATAGGCATATTTCTGCATATGTTTGGGATGTCAGTAAGTGATGATACATGAACCGTTAGGAGCCTATCAAACCATCAACCCGCGTGTTGTCGAAAAGAAGAAAAGCCAGTTACCATTATCTTAATATTTTGCAATACTCCTAAGTCTTTGGTACTGGACAGTTGTGTCAAACATTAAACTGAATTTGTGTCAAACATTAAACTTGGAGTATATGTTGGTGCTTAACATTGCTTGAGGGGAAATATTGAAGGCAATTTATTTTATGAATTGCGTATAAAACAGACCTAGGATGTTGAATTCTCTTCTAAGTTTCCCCTACACTGAATGAATTAAGGCGATTTACCTATGAATCAGAACACTTAAAATATTGGATGAGTGGTCCATACTCTGTTTTTTGTTTCTACTGTTCAAAGCATAATTTTAATTAAAAGCATAATTCTCTTGATCTTGCTGTCCAGGACATGGAGAGAGAGGGAGAAGGGGCAGGGAAGCTCACCTTGGACGGCGCAGAGAGGAAGCAGGGGAGCTCGGGGTTGGCGGCGAGGGTCACGGCACCGTCCTTGGCTCGCCGGCTGCTGCGGAGGTGACCGGTGTCGGAGGACGGTAGGGGCAGGCGGGGTGGGCGCGTCGGGGCCGCGCTTGCCGGCTGCTGCAGGGGCCGGAGGAGGCCCTCGCTCGTCGGAGGGAGGAGGAGAGGAGAGGAGCGGGCGGCGGGGTGAGGAACCCTAGCGCGTGCGCTCGGCCGATCCCGTTCGGGGGCGCGGGGGCGGCGGGGGTGGAGTCCGGCGGCGGTCGGGGCGGCGGCGTTGGGGCAGCACAAGACCACAGCCAGGAGAGGCGGTGGCGTCGCCGACGGTGTGCAGGCACGGCGGACGGAGGGGGCGGAGCAAGGCGGGATGGCGAACACGGGGGGGCAGCGGGTGAGATCGATGAGGCAGGGGAGAGATTAGAGAGATTGGGGATTTAATTAGTGTACGACTATTCTAATGGCGCACCACCATCTCGTGCGCCATAAGTACGACTATTCTAATGGCGCACCAGCGGTCGGTGCGCCATTAGAATTTTGTTCTAATCTAGCCCACTAGCCCTGTCTACAACCTAACCCTATCTACAACAGAACCAACTGAGGGAGTCCCGGATTAGGGGGTGTCCGGATAGCCGTACTACCATCATCGGCCGAACTATCATCGGCCGGACTATCATCATCGACCGGACTCCAAGACTATGAAGATACAAGATTGAAGACTTCGTCCCGTGTCCGGATGGGACTTTCCTTGGCGTGGAAGGTAAGCTTGGTGATACGGATACGTAGATCTCCTACCATTGTGACCGACTCTATGTAACCCTAGCCCTCTCTGGTGTCTATATAAACCGGATGGCTCTAGTCCGTAGAACAACAATCATTACAATCATACCATAGGCTAGCTTCTAGGGTTTAGCCTCCTTGATCTCGTGGTAGATCCACTCTTGTAAACATCCACAATATCAATATCAATCAAGCAGGACGTAGGGTTTTACCTCCATCAAGAGGGCCCGAACCTGGGTAAAACATCGTGTCCCTTGTCTCCTGTTACCATCCGCCTAGACGCACAGTTCGGGACCCCCTACCCGAGATCCACCGGTTTTGACACCGACATTGGTGCTTTCATTGAGAGTTCCTCTGTGCTGTCACCGATAGGAAGGATGCCTCCTCCCGTCTTCAAGGACGGTATTTTCGCCAAAGGAGCCTTGGCCGCCGGCCAAACTATTCGGCTAGGTGGTTTTCTTATGACCGCCTGTCCGGCCACCGCTTCAACAATGACCTCTCAAGTCGTCAAAAGCAATCTTCACGTCCGCTCGGAATTCGCCGAGCGGCTGGATCCAATAGAGCTCTCATCCGTAAACGAGCTCTTGGATCGCATCGCTGCCCTGGGAGTCGCTACAGACTACAATCAGATTGGGCTTAAAACCGATCTGAGAGATATTAACTCTCCCCAGGTCACCCACCACGTTGCAGTGGTAGAGGAACAATGCAGCAACTCTTCTCCTGTATTGAAAACTAGTCAGGTCCGGGCTCCCGAACCCCCCATGCCGGATTCCCGCGGAGGGACGGACTTCGATCAAGCACTGAGCTTAAAGTCAGGCATCGGACCAGACTCGTTGGACAACGTCCAACAATCCAAGCTTCCAAATTTGGAAACTTCTCGGCCTTCGAGCCTTGAGATGGGTAGAGTTCCGGACTTGACGCCACCCACCCGCCCAGACATATGCGATCTATCTCTAATCCGGCAAGAGCCCGCTCAGACAGTACATCACTACTGGGCCAGATTCCTCCTGGTTATGGACAGGATAAAGGACTGCCAAGAGGAAAACGCAATCTCAATTTTTTGCAATAATTGCATGGACGAGGGAATCTTGAACGCCGTCAGCCGTCGTGAAATTACACGCTTCGCCGACCTGGCGTCCATAGTACGAAAGTACTGTGCGATGGAGAGTTTCCGGACAATCGAAAATAAGTTTTGGGACAATCCGGCCCCGGATACAACCCTAGTCCACAACAAAAGGGTGCATTACACTCAGGCACCAGATACAAAAACCAAAAAGCAAAAACCCCATAAAGGGCACGGAACCGTACTGGAGGGATGGCTTAGCGGACCCTGTAAAATTCATAGTACAGAAGGCGCCGTCCCAACACATAGCCTTCGAGCATGTTGGATATTACGGCAGGTGGCCAAAAGTGGAGAGGAGCTTCTAGCCCCGGAAAACCACTCCAACAATATCGGTACGGTATCAACAGTCTTCACCGGTAAAACATATATATATATATATATATATACATATATATTGAACAAAAGATGAAGCATGTACAACATATAACACACAAGGCACCATCACACCCAGCATGCTACCACACAAAAAAGGGCACCATCACCAAGCTAGCACAAAAAAGGCACCATCAGCTAGCTATCTACTCCACCGCTACTATCTACTCAATCTCTAGTTCTCCATGCGCCACAAGGTACTCAGCATACATCTCATCCGCAAATTGCTGCCTAAAATTGGACCATGCATTTGTTTGTTGGACACTTGTAATGAAAGTAGCGTCATTTGCAGGCTCACGAGTCATAGCCGCTAGCTCAGCGTCGACTTCCGAATGCAACAAATTATCTCTCATATGCTGCCCATTCCTTGCATAGTTGTGTAACACACAACACGCGTTAATAAGACAAATCTGCAAATATTGTTTATTGTCAAAGAAGGAACACAGGATGGCCCATATGAACAATCAAATGGACATGTGTTACCTGGTCCTCTATGTCAAAGAAAGAACAAGAACGCAAGATGGCCAATTTTTTCTTCAACAAGCCAAAGGTTCTCTCCACAACATTTGTAGCACGAGCATGGCGCAAGTTATACAACTCTCTTTCATTTTGGGCACTACAAGAAATATGTCAACTTGTGACCTTGACTATTGGTCACTAAAAGGTCATGGTTTTTCATTTGTGACCTTTTTGTGACCAAAAAGAGAAGGTCAAAAGCTGGCGGTCGTAAACTGACTATAGCGACCTTTCTTCTGGAATGGTCGAAGACGTTTATAACCAAAATATGTCCACTGTGGCGTTTTGGTCACTAGTAACCTCTCCAGGCCACGTAGGCATCCAGCGTGGCAAGCTGATGTGGCACAAGATTCAGCCCGGTCCAATTCGGTTTTCTACATGGGCCTAGCCCAACAATTCGGCCTTTTTAATGTTTTTTTCCTGTTATTTCTTACTAGCTACATGGGCTTGGGCCATTGGTTCGGCCTTTTTTGCTTTCTGAGGTGCAGCCTTTTCACATTCTATATATTCTTTATTTTCGGGTTTTCTTCTTTTTGTTACATTCAATTTTCAGATTATTGTAGTCAATTGGATGCACATTGTCAGATTCTTCTAGGCACTAGGTCCCAAACATCATGTTTTAATTTTTCACAACTTGTAACTCAATGATATACCAATCAGAGAACACATTTTAAATATATTCAAATAACAGCCAAATCATCAATATACCAATCAAGTTTATTACATTCCACCAATCACAATATAACCATAAAATATTACACCAATCACAATATAACACTCTACAGATAAAACGCTCAACAAGTATAGGCACGTCTCCAACACCTTAGCGCCTTGAGCCTGCAAAACATCACATCCAACCACATATTAACGATCAAATCAATTCAACCCTTGACGGCAATAAAAAATAGTGCTCATGTATGAATGAAAATAAAATAATCTTTGAGGCCATAGCATGTGCTACAAAAATCTTAACAAATGCATAGATGTCCACACAGAGCACATCCTACATGCACCAAGCATCAGGCATATGTTCAAGAAGACAAGTAATTTGAGATGGAAACAAGTACAGCTAACAATCTGACATGTGTAGTAGCACCAGCAAAAGAGCAAGACATGGAAGAATTTACAAGAACAACACCCTGGGAGTCCAAATTACATGTACATGAGGTACTGCTGCTAGTGTATAACAAAGCATGAGTCCAGCTTGTGTAGGAGCAGAGCATGAGTCCAACAAAGCATGCTATAGGAACAGAAAAGAGGGAGCTAGGGGTAGGAGATGGAGCCAGCTCACCGAAGAACTTGGGATTCCAGCTTGGGTCCTTGTTAATCTGTTGTTGCTCCGGTAGCTCTCGTGTGCGGGTATAAGATCAGATCCAACTGACTGGAAGCGGCCGTTTGTCGAGCAATCTTTCATTTCCTGGTCTGCAACAAGAGGTAAATGCTAGAGATTAGCAACTGCTACCAAACCCAATGTGACAAAGAGGTAAGCACTATAAACTGGATTTATAAAAATTAACAGTATAGGTAAAAGGCAGAGCATGTGCAAGTTTATCATTACAAACTGGATTTATAAACAAAACCTCATGGTATAAACAAAAGGCAGAGACTGTATTGTGCAAGTTTAGCACTATAAACTGAATTTATAAACAGAATTTAACAGCACAGACAAAATGCAGATACTATGTACTGACTACTGTGCTAGTTTAAGATGAATTTTGTTCAGTGCTGTTGATGATTCTTATGCTTGTTCTAGCCGAGGAGAACTGAGTAGTGAGCTATGTACAAACAAAAGTGGAGACTATATACTGGGTACTGATGCACTATTCTATGATCTGAGCTCCCCCACAATTTCATGTACTAGGATATACATCAACCAGTATAAATGAAAAGAAGATAAAAGTCTATAGCTTACTTCTAGAGGTGCTGAACCGTGGTGAGAAGTGTGCTACTGAAGCCGGACTGAAGGAGCAGCTGGGAAGCAGAGAAGTCGGACTGGGACTTGACTCTCGAGCAGAAGGGCTTGGCTGTAGGGGATCTAGCCATCGAGCTTGAGGGTCACAGGGCCACAAGGGTGTGGATCTTGTGGGTCGCCGTCCTACTGAGAGCCCGCAATGGAAGGGTGTCGTCGACCAGGGAAGGGTGTCGTCGACCAGGGAAGGGCGTCCAGATTCTATCTTCTGCAAATCACAATAAACTCCAGTCACATTGTGTAGTATATCAAATATAAGCAACAATGCAGCAGCTGAAACCACTACCTAACTAATTTGTAGGAAAGCTCATGATGTAATCAAACATTTACTGAAGGAGTAGGTTATTGATTCGAAGCTAGGTGAAATGCAAACATACTCCTATTGTAGTGATGGATCCCAACTTGTTTAAATTAGAGTAGTTCGTCTAACTTTCACAATCCAGAGAGAAACATGTGCATGTCTCAGATTGATTTGGGTATTCAACATAAGTGATTTGCATGTTGTGTATGTAAATGTAAAGTTCTTTTAGGTACAGTACAAATGGGTACTCCTGCTGCTTAATGATGCATCTTAATTAAGAAAAAATCAGTTAATTTAATGATGCATCTTAATTTCTCATAAATTTGAAGAAAGCATCAATGCTGACAATAGGGAGTAAATTGGTTAAGAAATGTTTCAGTGTTGATCATGATCATGTACACTACTGAACAATGAACAAGAGGAGAAGAGAAGAGAATAGAGAAGATAAGAACACTAAATTCCTACACTACTAAACAAGAGCAGTACACTACTAATGCACTTGCTACTCCAGTAATCGGAAGCAATACTCCAATACTGCTGTATTGGAAACAATACTACAGTAATTCAAGCAGTACTTCAGTACTGTAGTTCAGTGGAGTAGCTGCAAAGAATTAACACTAAGCATAAGATACACTAAAGAACTTTCAGTGGAGAAGCTGCACATAATTAAGAAAGCATCAACAAGTTAACAAGCTACTAAAAAACTACTGCAACCAAAACAGTACTGCAAAATACAGAATTTGCAAAAATTTGTAAACTGAATTTTTTGCCAAGGAAACAAAAATTTATAGCTTCAGGCCTACAGAATAGCTTTAGGCTGGAGCACTACAGTTGTTGGTTAGACTTCATATAGCTTCAGGCTGGTTGGAGTACTACAGCAGCAACCATTTCATGGTTAGACTACTCCATTTGCAGTAGCCAAATATTCATATATCTAAAGTAGCAAAAGGTTGGTTGCCTGACTAAATAGCCATCCTCTCGTGAGGATTCTGCAGCAAAAGAGTTGCTGCTTAGGTGGTGGCAATAGTTGACCCTGCGCTAAATTGGTCTTTGCAATTTTGGACTGAATGTATTGAGATGTTCAGCTACTATCAGTAGAGTTGCAGGGTAGTGTTTAGCTATCTATCTAGTACAGTAGCTGCTAGCCATGAGAGCGGTGAAGATTGAGGTGACCTGAGCAAGCGCCGAGGGCTAATGGTCAGTCGGTGATGCTGAACCCAGTGGCCCCATTTGTTCGCTGGTCATGGTCGCCATGGTTCCAAGGTCCTGCAGAAATTGGCAGCCACTCTGTTTCAAAGCTCCCCCGTGGCGCCTAATCAAAACAGAGCAAGAATGGGGGATCTAGCACATGGTGGATGCGAGCTAGGACATAGTGGGGGAGGCGATTTACCTCATGTGCTCGACGGACGAAGGCGGTGGATCTCAGACGAACAGGTCGTAGTCATAGCTCTCCACGCCCCCGCCGTCAGCGACGACGGGCGTCTCCCCGTCCTTGAGCATCTTCCGCGCCATGGCTTGGACTCCGGGGGCCCGGCCGACGCCATAAGTTCTTGGAACGGCGGCGCCGTCGCGCTCCGGGCGTGGTCATAGAGACGAGGCCGCGGTGCCGGTGCGAGGGTGGATCGAGGGGAGGAGATGATGGGATCTGGGGTGCCAGTGGTGGGTTGGTGTGGGTGGCGGCGCGGTTGCCTCGATGGGATCTGGGGGATGGAGGGGAGGGTGAGTGGGTAGGTTAGGGTTTTTGTTTCTCGGGAAAAGCTCCGCCATTGGATGGACGCGCGATGTATGGCTCAGATTGCTCCAATTTGGTGATCCGTGTGAAGGCGGTTCCTTGCGTCTCATTGGCCGGCTGTCTCACGCTTGTATCTCAAAACATTGAACTCAAATCTCTGAATATTTTTCAAAAAATCATAACAATGGCATAGTTAATCAAAATGATCTCCTATTTCGCATAAGTATGCATCTTGTAATAGAAAACAATGTTGCCAAATAGAGCTTTCATTTTCTTTGCACAAAAAAATCATTTTCCATTTTTCGAGTGCCCAAAAGGAGGGTTTTTTGTGAAGGACCTCCCAAATAATTGTTGCAAAATTAGACCAAATCACTTTTCTAAAATACTAGGCCATATTTAATGCACAACTGATCAAATGGTTGGCTGCAAAAAGTTTTTGATCCACCTCTCGTGAAAAAGAAAAATTTCCTCTGATTCAGCTGGAAGCGGGTCAAATTTAAACTGTAGTTGCCTTGTAGTTTGCTATTTATTTTTTCCAAAAATCATTTCTAGGTACATAAATATCTATTTAATTAGAGAAACACCAAAAAATTCCAAGATTCAACCACTAGCTAGGAACGGTCATTCCCGCCGTTTTGACCGCATTTTGAAACAGGCATAAAAATTCAAAATAAATCAAAAAATTGGAAAACTTTCGCATTGTGTCATTATATGTGACCAAGTTTCCAGGAAAAATAATAAACTTGTAATACGGTAATTATTTTCAAAAAGTATTCTCAGAAATGAGCTATCATGCGTGAAGATTCATGGCTTTCAAGCCAAATGATCAATCTTATGGCCACATTCATGGCATAGTTTGTTCAAATGATCTCATATTGTGCACAAGGGTGCATCTTGGAATTCCAAACAATGTTGCCTAAGGGATTTTTCACTTTCATTGCACAAAAGAGCCATTTTCCATTTTTCGAGTGCCCTAAATGAGGTTTTTTTGTGAAGGACCTACCAAATAATTCTTGCAAAATTGGACCAAATCATTTTTTCTAAAATACTAGGCCATATTTAATGCACAATTGAAAAAATGGTTGGGTGTAAAAAAAATTTATCCACCTCTGGTGAAAAAGACAAATTTCCGCCGATTCAGTTGGAAGCGGGTCAAATTTGAACTGCAGCTACCTCATAGTTTGCTATTTATTTTTTACAAAAATCATTTCTAGGTACATAAGTATCTATTTAATCAGAGAAACATCAAAAGTTTTCCAAGATTCAACCACTAGCTAGGAACGGTCAAGCCCGCCGTTTTGACCGCATTTTGAAACAGGCATAAAAATTCAAAAAAATCAAAAAATTGGAAAACCTTCGCATTGTGTCATTATATGTGGCCAAGTTTCCAGGAAAAATAATACACTGATAATACGGTAATTATTTTTAAAAAGTGTTCTCAGAAATGAGCTATCATGCGTGAAGATTCATGGCTTTCAAGCCAAATGATCAATCTTATGGCCACATTCATGGCATAGTTTGTTCAAATGATCTCATATTGTGCACAAGGGTACATCTTCGAATTCCAAACAATGTTGCCTAAGGAAGTTTTCATTTTCTTTGCACGGAAAATTCATTTTTCATTTTCCGAGTGCCAAAAAGGAGGTTTTTTTGTGAAGGACCTACCAAATAATTGTTGCAAAAATGGACCAAATCAATTTTATAAAATACTAGGCCATATATGATGGATAATTGACAAAATGTTTGGGTGAAAAAAGTTTTGATCCACCTCTGGTGAAAAAGACAAATTGTCGTCGATTCAGTTAGAAACGGGTCAAATTTGAACTGTAGCTGCCTCATAGTTTGCTCTTTATTTTTTCGAAAAATCATTTGTACGTACATAAGTATCTATTTAATCATAGAAACACAAAAAAAAATCCAAGATTCAATCACTAGCCAGGAACGGTCAAGCCCGCCGTTTTGACAGCATTTTGAAACGGGCATAAAAAATTAAAAAAAATTAAAAAATTGGAAAACCTTCGCGTTGTGTCATTATATGTGACCAAGTTTCCAGGAAAAATAATAAACTTGTACTACGGTAATTATTTAAAAAAGTGTTCTCAGAAATGAGCTATCATGCGTGAAGATTCATGGCTTTTCAAGCCAAATGATCAATCTTATGGCCACATTCATGGCATAGTTTGTTCAAATGATCTCATGTTGTGCACAAGGTTACATCTTGGAATTCCAAACAATGTTGCCTAAGGAAGTTTTCATTTTCTTTGCACGGAAAATTCATTTTTCATTTTCCGAGTGCCCAAAAGGAGGTTTTTTTGTGAAGGACCTACCAAATAATTGTTGCTTAAATGGACCAGATCAATTTTATAAAATACTAGGCCATATATAATGAATAATTGACAAAATGGTTGGGTGAAAAAAGTTTTGATCCACCTCTGGTGAAAAAGACAAATTGTCGTCGATTCAGCTGGAAAAAGGTGAAATTTGAACTGTAGCTGCCTCATAGTTTGCTCTTTATTTTTTCCAAAAATCATTTCTAGGTAAATAAGTATCTATTTAATCATAAATATATGGTTTGATGGCGAGACATCGAGGTTTGGACATTGGCCGAGGTCCTGAACTCTAGAGCGCGTAAGCTCACATGCCCGCCGCGTGGTCACGGCATGACCGTGGCGTTGCCATGTGTTCTGGGCGGCCTAGGCATGTCTAGTGGGTTGGGCACTCCCCAGGTAGGTGCTAGGAAGAAAATCACAACATAAGATTCTCACGAGGAGACCGATCGATGCTCAAACATGAATAAGCAGCCAAGTGTTTGATTTGCGGTATAGGAAATGTACATGGCTAATGGGCGTGAGTTTTGGCTGAGGATGATCAGTTACTAAGAAGTCCGTCTTCACAAATTTTCACCTCAAAAGGAGGAGCCTAGGTGGTACTTGCTTTACAAACTACCACACTGGACATAAATACGAATGTTGAAGCTGGGCTCAAAATAATGAATGGATTGAGCTGGCATTTGGTGGAGAATGGTTATTTGGGCATAGGAAAGCACTGTAGAAAATGGATACCATTTGGACATGCCAAAGTGATACTTCCTTCACAAAGTGTTGCTCTGAACAGAATAGGAAAATGAATATTTTCGAATTATTTTTAAACTAGGCAAGGAATGTTTTGACATATTTGATGAAGATTTGATCCAAAACATTTATGAGAATTTTTTGGGAATTTTTGGAATAACAAAAATATAGGTTGCTTCACAACCTAGGGCAAAAACTGCCACATGGACATGACACATAGGCAAAACTGATGAGATGGCGCCTAGTCATCACAACCCACCACAATCTACAAGGCTATGACCATCTATATTGGTCATTAACAACTATAAATAAGGCAGCGGACTAGCACTGTTTGCTTTGTGACCATTTCGTGTAAGGAAATTACGACCTTTCTGACCAACATGGTCGCAATGGTTTAGGGTTTGGAGCCCGTCGAACAACTTTTGACCAATTGGTCTGAAATGGTCATAGATCTATGACCAATTCTTCCAGGGTCACTGACAAAAGGTCACTAGTTGACATATTTGTTGTAGTGGGGGTTGTTGTTGACTTGCAACCCACTCTTTCAAGTGGTACCGAGTGGATCTGAATGGAGATAGAAATCCAGGTCCATTGGTATAGCCAGCATCAACAAGATAGTACTTTCCTATTGACAAGTATGTAAGTTAGCTAACAACTAAATATGAGAAATGAAACGCAAAGATAAAGAGTCATACCCTGTGGTACAACAAATTCATCTTCGCGATCGATTCTCATAGCATCTTTTAGCACTCTTGAATCTGATGCCGAACCCTCCCAACCAGGTAGAACATAGAGAAATTTCATGTTCCAATCAACCACACCTAGCATGTTAGTGCTGATATCTTGGTGCCTATTCCTATACCTCCCTTTGTCAGCAGCATTAACAAACACCGAAATAGGACACCCATCTAGTGCTCCAAGTGCATTAGGAAACCACTTCCACTTGTAATCATCGGGAGGGGTGATAGAATGATCGGGAAGCTTTATAAACTCCCCAGTTAGAGAGAGGATGGCTGATAACACAGTAGATAAATGCCTACTGATAGTCTCTAAAAAACGCTCGTACGTGCCACCCAACATCCTCATTTTAAGTCCATGTCCAACAACTTGTAAGAACATAGCAACATTTTCTTCTACTGTCACAAACGTGCTATCTTTGAGACCACACTTCTCACGCAACATAGCACAAAGATCATGGAAGTTTCTTTTAGTTAAGCGTAGCTTATCATAGCAAGTGTGCTCGGACACCTCATAAGTTTGTTTCAATATATACTTCTGATATGCAACCTTTTCCTCCTCCTCATCGAAGCATCCGAGATTCCTCGGTGCCCTCTGAGAACTAACATAAGCAAATGCTAGACATGACATTTCAAAATACTGCTTTGTCAGCAATATCCTCTTTCTTTTTCTTCTTTTGTTCTCTTCGGTAATGTAGGCAACCAACTCTTGTTGGGACATGATAAAAAAGCTACAATGCAGACACCATTTGTCCATGAATTATTGAGAGCATTGATACATACTAAACCACGACAACAACATCACGGTACAAACATGAAGGAGGAGTAGATAATATACCTTGAAACCACCAAAATTTGAGCTCCTAAAATCCCCTGAGAAACTGCATAGTTCAAACAAATCATAAGTTAGCAACACACAAATCTGAGCTCTTAAATTCGAGGCAATGGACTGCATCTGAGAAGGTACAGAAAAAATTGAAGTTCCCCTTAGGACACCACAAAAAATCGAGCTCCAGACGGGAGGGGAAGGCGCCACTACCGCCGTCGTTCCACTACTGCCGCCGTTCCCTGCGGACCACCTAATCCCGCTGCAAATCCCCGATACGATCTAGGGTTTGAGGGCCTCACTGGAGGAGGTCGCGCCATGGCCAAAGAAGAGATGTAAGAGGAGGGAGGGGACGGATGGGAGGAAGAGGAGGGAGGTGACGGATGGGAGAGGGAGAGGAGGGCCGGAGAACTGACCGCCACCGTCGCGCTGCTTCAGGGGAGTCGGGAGGAAGATGCGTTCGCGAGCGAGAGGGCTCTTCCAGCGAACAGGTACGGGGGTGGGGGTGGGGGGCGTTTCCGAGCTCGTCCGCTCGGAAACTTTGAGCGAGGGGTGGACAGTCGCGGGTCGATGGTTTGGAATTGGGCCAAGTTTTCCGAGCCCAAATTCTGTACCACTCCAAACAACAGAATTTTGCCTGGCAATTCCATATTCGCAATTCCAAGCTAATTTTCGTACATCCAAACGGGGTGTTATGGATTTGAGATCCGCGTCTCCCTTACTAGAAGATTCACCCTTAATTTTAGGGACATAAATAAACTTGGCAGTTTTAGTAGGGAGTTTTGGAGTATTTTTCATGGGGGAAAATGCGGAACCAAAGTTTGTAATGATATCCTCAAGTTTACAATTATTTCAGAATCAAGATCTATTTTTTATTGACTATAGGTTCTTTTTCTTTAAGATTTTTCAAAGTAACTCCATCCTAGATCCAAATTGGGTAATGTGATTATGAATCTTTTATCCAACTTTTCAATTAACTCAATAGTGGCAATTTTATTTTCAATAATATCAAGCCGTTGCATCACATGTTCCAAAGTTAAAACCGTTCCATTAACCAAAAGAGGTGGTGGTCCAAACAAATCTAACATGGCATTATAAGCATCAAACATATGGCTACTCATGAAATCACCTCCGGTAGCAATATCAAGAACACATCTGTTCCAAGGAGTAATGCCTACATAAAAATTGCGGAGAAGAACGGAAGTAGCAAGCTTCCTAGTAGCTTTATATTGAGCATTGCCAATTCTATGCCAAGCATCTTTTAAATTTTCTCTCTCCCTTTGCTTAAAATTGAGAATTTCTTGTTCTGGAGTTAGAATAAGGATAGGAGGACTAGCCATGACAACAAGGTAAATGAACTAACACACGGGCAAACGGAAAAAGGCAAGGGAAAGAGAGGAGGAGATTGGGAAAGAGAGGGCGAATAAAACGGAAAGGGTGAAGTGGGGGAGAGGAAAAAGAGAGGCAAATGGCAAATAATGTAAATGCGAGGGAGATGGGTTTGTGATGGGTACTTGGTATGTCTTGACTTGAGCGAAGACCTCCCCGGCAACGGCGCCAGAAATCCTTCTTGCTACGTCTTGAGCTTGCGTTGGTTTTCCTCAAACAGGAGAGGGTGATGCAGCGATAGTAGCGTAGGTATTTCCCTCAGTTTTTGAGAACCAAGGTATCAATCCAGTAGGAGGCTCCTCAAAAGTCCCACGCACCTACACAAACAAACTGAGAACTCGCAACCAACGCGATAAAGGGGTTGTCAATCCCTTCACGGCCACTTGCGGAAGTGAGATCTAATAAAGATAGTAAGATAAGATAAATATATTTTTGGTATTTTATAATATAGATGTTAAAAGTAAAGATGCAAATAAAAGTAGATTGGAAGCAAATATGATAAGAGATAGACCAGGGGGCCATAGGTTTCACTAGTGGCTTCTCTCAAGATAGCATAAGTATTACAGGGGGTGAACAAATTACTGCCGAGCAATTGATAAAAAAGCGAATAGTTATGAGATTATCTAGGCATGATCATGTATATAGGCATCACGTCCATTACAAGTAGACCGACTCCTGCCTGCATCTACTACTATTACTCCACACATCGACCGACTCCTGCCTGCATCTAGAGTATTAAGTTCATACGAACAGAGTAACACATTAAGCAAGATGACATGATGTAGAGGGATAAACTCAAGCAATATGATATAAAACCCATCTCGTTATCCTTGATGGCAACAATACAATACGTGCCTTGCAACCCTTTCTGTCACTGGGTAAGGACACCGCAAGATTGAACCCAAAGCTAAGCACTTCTCCCATGGCAAGAAAGATCAATCTAGTAGGCCAAACCAAACTGATAATTCGAAGAGACTTGCAAAGATAACTCAATCATACATAAAAGAATTCAGAGAATATTCAAATATTATTCATAGATAAACTTGGTCATAAATCCACAATTCATCGGATCTCGACAAACACACCACAAAAAGAGTTTACATCGAATAGATCTCCATAAGAAAGGGGGAGAACATTGTATTGAGATCCAAAAAGAGAGAAGAAGTCATCTAGCTAATAACTATGGACCCATAGGTTTGTGGTAAAATACTCACAACTCATCAGAGGGGCAAGGATGTTGATGTAGAGGCCCTCCATGGTCGATTCCCCCTCCGGCAGAACGCTGGCGAAGGCTCCAAGATGGGATCTCGCGGATACAAAAGGTTACGGTGGTAGAAGTTGTGTTTCGTCTGCCCCTGGATGTTTTCGGGGTACGTAGGTATATATAGGAGGAAGAAGTACGTCAGTGGACGCCCGAGGGGCCCACGAGACAGGGGCGCGCCCTACAGGGGGGGGGGTGTCGGTGTCAAAACCGGCGGATCTCGGGTAGGGGGTCCCGAACTGTGCGTCTAGGCGGATGGTAACAGGAGACAAGGGACACAATGTTTTTACCCAGGTTCGGGCCCTCTCGATGGAGGTAAAACCCTACTCCTTCTTGATTAATATTGATAATATGGGTAGTACAAGAGTAGATCTACCACGAGATCAAAGAGGCTAAACCCTAGAAGCTAGCCTATGGTATGATTGTTGTTCGTCCTACGGACTAAACCCTCCGGTTTATATAGGCACCGGAGTGGGTTAGGGTTACACAAAGTCGGTTACAATGGTAGGAGATCTACATATCCGTATCCCCAAGCTTGCCTTCCACGCTAAGGAAAGTCCCATCCGGACACGGGACGCAGTCTTCAATCTTGTATCTTCATAGTCCAGGAGTCCGGCCAACGGTGATAGTTTGGCTATCCGGACACCCCCTAATCCAGGACTCCCTTAGTAGGCCCTGAACCAGGCTTCAATGACGACGAGTCCGGCGCGCATATTGTCTTCGGCATTGCAAGGCGGGTTCCTCCTCCGAATACTTCATAGAAGATTTTGAACACAAGGATAGTGTCCGGCTCTGAAAAATAAGTTCCACAAACCACCGTAGAGAGAATAATCTTTACACAAATTCAATCTGCTGACGTATTCTGCGGCGTGACGTCACACCATGGCCAAGCCTTTCTCAGAATCGTTTTTACTGTCCCACCTCAGCGTGTTTAGCGAGGTGGTTTCCTTGGCACGTCTTATCAAAGAGGAGATCGTGCCCCCTTATTTCGGGATTCTCATCAATACGGCGTGGGTATCCCAACCGCGCCATTGATTACGGTGCTTCGGAGAGAAGCGAGTTTTACCAGGCTGGTGGGGACGCATAGTTTCGTCCGTCCATATAAGGGGATAAGGATCCACCTTTTTACCTACGCCTTTTCCTCCTTTGCTTATCCATTTCCACGCACTCGAGCTCCAGCGCCCAAGTCCGCACATCTCGCATCAACCTTCCCCATCCATGTCTGGAGTGGGAGGCAAGTGGATGGCCTCCTCCGTCACGGAGGGGCACATCAAAAAGTTGAGGAAAGCCGGATACCTGCACAATGACTTTGCGCACCGGCTTCCAGACGAGGGGCAGCTCGTCCCCACCCCCAGGCCCCATGAGAGGGTGGTGTTCCTTCCCCATTTCCTCCTCGGACTGGGCTTCCCACTCCACCCATTTGTCCGGGGCTCATGTTCTACTACGGCCTGGATTTCCACGATCTGGCCCCAAATTTCATCCTCAACATCTCAGCGTTTATCATTGTGTGCGAGGCCTTCCTCCGCATCAAGCCCCACTTCGGCTTATGGCTGAAGACCTTCAATGTCAAGCCGAAGGTAGTGGGCGGCCAGCAGGCGGAGTGCGGAGGCGCCATGGTGGGCAAGATGCCCAACGTCATATGGCTTGAGGGCTCCTTCGTGGAAACCATCAAAGGGTGGCAATCGGGGTGGTTCTACATCACCGAGCCGCGTGACCCTGAATGGGCAGCGGCCCCCGAATTCCGATCTGGCATCCCCACACGGCTCACCTCCTGGAAAGAGAAGGGCCTGACATAGGGTGATTTGGAAGAGCTAACCGGACTCCAAACCTGCGTCCAAAACCTTGTGAACAAGAAGATCAAGCTCGTCAACGTAGTCCAGGTCATGCACATCCGCTAGATCCTCCCGTGCCAACAACGGGCCTTCAACTTGTGGGAGTTTGATTCGGCACAGCACTAAACCTTGAGCAGGTTCTTCGACACTACGTACGAAGATGCTTGGAAGGTGCTGTTCAAGGGCGCTGAGGCTCCCGCATCCACTACCGAAGATCGCAGATTCAGCTCGCAGCGTCAAGCCGGTGAAGTAAGCTATTTTACCCTTTACAGGACACTTGTTTTTCATAGTTTGACTCTATGCGGGATCTAAACTCCCTTACCTTTGACAGGCCTGGCAGAAGAAGTCCGGGCAGGTTAACTGTCTGGCTCCCTTACCAGAAGACCCAGCGGACGCTCGATTGACGGGGCTGCTGGTTCCGACACCTCATGTGGTGCCGGATAAGAAGGCCAAGAAGAAGTCCATGGGAACCCGAAAGAGTTCCCGGCGTCAGGTCTTATCGGACTCATCGTCCGATCACTCCGAGGTGGACTCCTCCCGTGAAGACGAGGAGGAGAAAAAAGATGCTTCTCCCCCAGCGGGGGGAGAGAAGAAAAGGAAGGCCTCCCCAACTGGGGAGGCCGGAGGGTCCAAGAAGGGAAGGACCCTTCCTCCGGACTACTCCACCAACACCGACGACGGTGAAGAGGAGTGGCCACCGAGGGCTAAGCCCCTGGCAACATCGTAAGTGTCCGGATACCAGAATAATTCATGATTTTTCATTTGTCGCATAGTGTCTTCTAACGCCGAATACAACCATGTAGCCCGCCCAAGGACGAGCTCCCCGCTTCGTGGAGCGGCTCCCTGGATTCATCGGATGTGAATAGCACTTCACTCCCGACCGCCTCCTCCCCTTGTGATGCAGACGACACCGCGGTGGAATCCCAAAAGGGGCCCAACCAGGAGGAGGTTATCCTGGAGCGCCGCAAGGCGACCTCCCGGACTCCGGGCACAAAGGGGGCAAAATCCTAGAGGGCTCTAAGTTCCCTGTGCCGGACTCCACACTAGAACCTACAATGGTTCCGAAGTCCGGCAGGCGGCCCCTTCGAAAGAAGGGTGAGACTGGAACGCCGGTGGCCTCCGTCCAACCAAAGGCACCAGACAGCTTGCTGGAGGCGCTTAACGGCGCCTCCATCAACGAGGAGCACCGCACTATCATGAGTGCGGTGATCCAGAAATTTCAGTCCTCCAAGAGCGGGCTGACTGAAGCCTGTACCAGCCTTCTAACAGGCTTTGAGGTAAGTTTTTAAGATATGTAAGAATATTCATAGACAGTAGCCCCTGATGCTTAGTTCGGTGTTCGGAAAGAAAAGCCGAGCTGAGGATCTAAAAAGATATACGCAGGAGTCTAACATAAATATGTCAATATTTATATGCAGGCTGCGCTGCTGACCTCGGCCGCACTGACTACGGAGGTCAATGCATTGAAGGAGAGCCTAGAGCGGTCCGAGAACGAGCTCGGCCTTGCCAAGAAGCAGCTCGAGGACAAGGAAGGTAAGTAATACCTTATTAAAGTAATACCTTATAGAAAGGATTTGGTTGCAAAAAAATGACAGGAATAACGTGAGTATTGCAGGGGCCATGAACGAGGTAGCGACCCTGAAGGAAGCGGTGTCCAAGGCCGAAAACAGTGCGGCCGCGGAGCGCACCGAGCGAGAGAAGCAGGGGGCGCGGGTGGCGGAGGTGCGGCAAGAGCTCCAGGCTCTCGTGGAAAAACACGAGAGTTTGGAGCGTGCATCAAAGACTCGAGAGTCCGAGCTCGCCTTGGCTCTTGAGAGTGACAAAGCTGCTAAGGCCGAAGCCCAGAAGGCCCTCCAGGAGATTGAGGCGATAAAAAAGATAGCGGCGGGTAAGGCATTCTTCATGCAAAGCAAGGATGTAAAAGTGAATTATCTGTTACTTACCCGAATCCGGAGCTCTCCAGGAGCGTTCACAGATCTGCCCCATAGTGTGTCTGATGCTGCCGCGTTCTACTGAGCCGAGGAGGGGAGCTCGACGGAAAAGGTGTTCTGGTCTCAATATGCTGAGGCCGGACATTCGGTGCCCCCGAGCGACCAGCTGAAGCAGCTGGTCGAGCTCCACAAGGTGGCCAAACATGCCATGAAGGGCCTCATAGTTCGGCTATGGCCTAAAGAAGCCATGCCTGGGAGCTACTTCGGTCTGGTGCAGCGGCTGGTGGACGCCTGTCCATGGATTGAAGTCATCAAGCGCTCCATCTGCATTGAAGGGGCCCGTCGGGCCCCTGCCCGTGCTAAAGTGCACTGGGGCAAGATGGGCGCCGAGAAGCTTGTGACGGACGCGCCACCGCCGGGCAAGGAGTACCGCAAGCCCGAGATGTACTATGAGGGCGTCCTGAAGGGTGCCCGCCTTATAGCGGGTGAATGCTCCAAAGATGTAATTTTTGAGTAGACTCGCATTTGTTATCCTGTACGCTGAAAACTTTGTTCATATGCGCTAAGCAACGCTTGTTAATTTAAAATATTACCTTCTGTGCAGCCGTTTATCAAATTTGAGAGATGGCGAGTCGTTGGCTTCAGCACCCATGCCACGAGTGCTGGGGTGTTCGGGATAAACTTGAGCGCTCTTGTTCCCATTCTTGGGTCCTTCAAGGGAGGCGTTCAACACGACGAACGAGGCAACCGGACTATAATGCTTGAACACTCTCACTTAGCCCTAGAATTCTATAATTTTAAATTTCGGCGAAGCCCCTGGTATTCGGAAGACCGAGTTCGAGGCGTTATCCACGCCTTGGCCGGACAATGCCGACTCCTCGCTCTAAGCGGCATGAGTCATTAGGGACCCGAAAAACCTCTCGAACAGCGACCGGCTCTCGCCCTATCATGACGGTCAGTTTTAGCTTTCTCCACTGAGGTGCTCAACCCAGATCAACCAGGGCACAATTGCAGTGGTTCTCCCAGCGCTACCTTAGCCGATATAACAGAACGTAAGGTACAAAAACATGGGAGCCGGGCAAACCCAACTATTGACCCAAGACATGATTCGGAGTCGATGCATATAATGCTATAAGTTCGGGGTGCCGCACTTGTGAAAGTGTGCGGACTTATCACACCATGTTTTGGGGTACTTAAGCCCCTGGGGTATTGACCGTACCAAGTTGTACGGGTGCAACATGTCATAGATGAACATTTTATGGAGAAAAAAAGGAATGCAATAATAAGCAGAAGCTATGTATTGTTTATTCAAAAGATACTGCAATGAAAGCAGAACGATACAAATAGTTCGATAAGCAAGGGATGGGACTATTTAATATGTCCCCCTCCAGGGGTAGGCTGCGGGATGGTATGTAAAACAGGTATACTGCTCGTAATAGAGACCACCTGGACACTCAACGTAGCTTTTCTGCTTCCCTGGCTGTTGCATCGTGAATTCGGCGATTCTACTGCCGGACAGAGCGTAGTTATGTACGCGTGGTACTGGTTTCATGAGCCGCACTCTGGGCATGCCGTGGTCGTGCCCCTCCCCCTATGCCCATGGTATCTCCAGAGCGTAGTTATGTACGCGTGGTACTGGTTTCATGATTTCGCGAGGGCTGGGGTTGGGGCCGCATTTCTACCCGTGCTCGGAACGTGCCAGGCGGTCTTGTTGTAGGTTACTCCGGGCGCGCTTGACGGTGTCCGGATGTTTAGTAGTCGGACTCGAGAATTGCCTTCAGAGGCTGCTTTGTACTTCCGCCGCGAGGGCCGCCGTATGCTCCTCCGTTCGGAGAGAGTGTTCGGTGTTTCCATTGACCGTGATTACTCCTCGAGGTCCTGGCATCTTGAGCTTGAGGTATGCGTAGTGCGGCACCGCATTGAACTTTGCAAATGCGGTTCGTCCGAGCAGTGCGTGATAGCCGCTGCAGAATTGGACTATGTCGAAGATTAATTCCTCGCTTCGGAAGTTATCCGGGGATCCGAAGACCACTTCGAGTGTAATTGAGCCTGTACAGTTGGCCTCTACACCTGGTATGACGCCTTTAAAGGTCGTTTTTGTGGGTTTAATCCTTGAGGGTTCTATGCCCATTTTGCGCACTGCATCCTGGTAAAGCAGGTTCAGGTTGCTGCCGCCGTCCATCAGGACTCTAGTGAGGTGAAATCCGCCAATGATTGGGTCAAGAACCAATGCGGCGAATCCGCCGTGGCGGATGCTAGTGGGGTGGTCCCTTCGATCAAAAGTGATCGGGCAGGAGGACCACGGGTTGAACTTTGGGGCGACTGGCTCCATCGCGTATACGTCCCTTAGTGCACGCTTCCGCTCCCTTTTGGGTATGTGGGTTGCGTATATCATGTTCATCGTCCGCACTTGTGGGGGAAAGCCCTTCTGTCCTCTATTGTTCGGCGGCCGGGGCTCCTCCTCGTCATCGCCATGCAGCCCCTTGTCGTTGTTTTCGGCATTTAACTTGCCTGCCTGCTTGAACACCCGACAATCCCTGTTGGTGTGGTTGGCTGGTTTTTCGGGGGTGCCATGTATCTGGCACGAGCGATCGAGTATTCGGTCCAAATTGGACGGGCCCTGAGTATTTCCTTTGAACGGCTTTTTCCGGTGACCAGGTTTAGAGCCTCTGAATCTGGCATTGACTGTCGTATCTTCAGCATTATCGCCGTTAAGGCGGCGCTTGTGCTTGTTGCGACGCGACCTGCCATTGCTGTCCTTGGTATCCGAACTACCAGGGTTTTTGGTCAGGTTCTTTCTGCGAGCTAGCCAGCTGTCCTCTCCCACGCAGAAGCGGGTCATGAGTGATGTGAGGGCTGCCATGGATTTCGGCTTTTCCTGTCCTAGGTGCCGGGCAAGCCACTCGTCGCGGATGTTATGTTTGAAGGCTGCAAGGGCCTCTGCATCTGGACAGTCAACGATTTGATTTTTCTTGGTTAAGAACCGTGTCCAGAATTGTCCGGCCGATTCATCTGGCCTATGAATTATGTGGCTTAGGTCATCGGCGTCTGGTGGTCGCACATATGTGCCCTGGAAGTTATCAAGGAATGCGGCTTCCAGGTCTTCCCAACAACCAATTGATTCTGCTGGCAAGCTGTTGAGCCAATGCCGAGCTGGTCCTTTAAGCTTGAGTGGGAGGTATTTGATGGCATGTAGATCATCACAGCGGGCCATGTGGATGTGAAGGAGATAGTCCTCGATCCAAACCGCAGGATCTGTTGTGCCGTCGTATGATTCAATGTTTACGGGTTTGAAACCCTCGGGGATTTGATGATCCATTACTTTGTCTGTAAAGCATAGTGGGTGTGTGGCGCCTCTGTATTGGGCTATACCACGACGCAACTCAAATGAGCTTTGTCCACTATGTTCGGCCCGGCCGGAATTGCTGTATTCGGCGTGATGGTTGTCATCACGTGTCATGGGGTGCCCACGTGATCCGTAGATCGATCTTATTTGCCTTGCCTTGTCCTCCAATATGTCTCGCAGGTCTGGCGCATTTCCCCCTGGCTTTGTACTTTTCGAGCGACGCCGGGGTGCAGCTTTAGTGGAGGGCCTAGAGGCCTCTCTATCGCGGCCACGAGGTGGCCGGTCGGCCGCTTCATGCGCTGGTGATGTAGGTTTGGGTGCTTCCTACTCTCATTGGGGTAGCAGCCTGCGTTTTGGGTATCTCTTAGAGGGGCGATCGAGTTTGTACTCTTCGGCTGCAAGGACTTCGGTCCATCTGTCAGCTAGCAAGTCTTGGTTAGCTCTAAGCTGCTGCTGCTTTTTCTTGAGGCTGCTTGCCGTGGCCATAAGCCTGCGCTTGAAACGCTCTTGTTCGATGGGATCCTCGGGCACGACAGACTCGTCGTTGTCGAGGCTTGCTTCATCTTTGGAGGGAGGCATATAATTATCGTCCTCTACCTCTCTGTCTGCCGCTCTATCATGAGGGTTGGCTTCTCCCTCTTCCTATGTTGAATCCTGCTGGAGGGGGTTGTCTTCGGCACTGTCCGGGGTGTTATTATCTCCCGTGTAGGAATCACCGTTTTTGCTGTGGCGGGATTTAGAGCGGCGCCGCTGGCACCGGCGCTTGGGCTGTTTTTTGGAGGGGTCATCCTCTGTTGTCCCATTGCCATGCCCATCTTTTGGGGTGTCCACCATGTATATGTCGTATGATGAGGTGGCCTTCCAGTGCCCTGTAGGCGCTGGTTCTTGGTTGTCTCCTGCATCGTCGTCCATACCGACGATGTCTTCGGAGTCGAAGTCGAGCATGTCGGTTAAATCATAGACGGTGGCTACAAAGTGGGTGGTGGGTGGGTGTTGAATTTCTTCCTCGTCCGCATCCCAACCTTCCTGACCATAGTCCGGCCAGCGTTCTCCTGATAAAGAGAGAGACTTTAGTGAATTCAGAATGTCGCCAAAGGGTGAGTGCTGAAAGATGTCCGCGGCAGTGAACTCCATAACTGGCGCCCAATCGGATTTGATTGGCAGGAGCGCGGGAGGTTCGGAGTCCGGAGAGGAGTCCGGCACCTCGGAGTCACGGGCTTTCCAAAGGACAGGGATGGTGTTTGGCTCAATCACCATAGAGATCGTAGCCCCCGAGGCAGTGTCCCGCCACTTGTCCTAGATTGGCGAAGTTGGCTCCCAGCTAAGGGTCGGAGCGGACTCTGGTGCGGCCTCCAGGGCACTGTTCGGCGGCAGAGCTAGATCATGCCCATCGAGACAGTGCGGCGCACTTGGCTGTGGCTCGAATCCGTCGAATATCAAGTCTCCGCCGATGTCAGCCGTGTAGTTCAAACTCTCAAATCTGACCTGATGGCCAGGGGCGTAGCTTTCGATCTGCTCCAGATGGCCAAGTGAATTGGCCCGCAGTGCAAAGCCGCCGAATACGAAGATCTGTCCAGGGAGAAAAGTCTCACCCTGGACCGCGTCGTTGTTGATGATCGAAGGAGCCATCGGGCCTAAACGTGACGACACAGTGGAACTCTCAATGAAAGCACCAATGTCGGTGTCAAAACCGGCGGATCTCGGGTAGGGGGTCCCGAACTGTGCGTCTAGGTGGATGGTAAGAGGAGACAAGGGACACGATGTTCTTACCCAGGTTCGGGCCCTCTCGATGGAGGTAAAACCCTACTCCTGCTTGATTAATATTGATGATATGGGTAGTACAAGAGTAGATCTACCACGAGATCAAAGAGGCTAAACCCTAGAAGCTAGCCTATGGTATGATTGTTGTTTGTCCTACGGACTAAAACCCTCCGGTTTATATAGACACCGGAGAGGGTTAGAGTTACACAGTCTCGGTTACAATGGTAGGAGATCTACATATCCGTATCGCCAAGCTTGCCTTCCACGCCAAGGAAAGTCCCATCCAGACACGGGACGAAGTCTTCAATCTTGTATCTTCATAGTCCAGGAGTCCGGCCAAGGGTGATAGTTCGGCTATCCGGACACCCCCTAATCCAGGACTCCCTCAGCGGGAGCGCCCTCCTATCTCGTGGGAGCCTCGGCTGCTTCTTGACTTGCACTCCAAGTCCTCTGGATCACGTTCGTTCCAAAAATCACGCTCCCGAAGGTTTCATTCCGTTTGGACTCTGTTTGATATTCCTTTTCTTCGTAATACTGAAATAGGAAAAAAAACAGCAACACGGGCTGGGCCTCCGGTTAGTAGGTTAGTCCCAAAAATGATATAAATGTGTAAAATAAAGCCCACAAACATCCAAAAGGGGTAAAATAATAGCATGGAACAATAAAAAATTATAGAAACGTTGGAGACGTATCATGGCCGACAAGAGATCGCCGAGGAGGCAACCGAGATCCTCCATGTCGGTAGATCTAGGCGTTGTTGTCCACTAGGCCATGATCCGAAGTGTCCATCCCGCGCACGACCACAAAAGAGACCCCAATGAGAGAACAAATACTAGGTGGTAGTGAGCATTATCTATTGCACAAAAGGTAATTGTACATTATCCTTATTCATTATGAACCAACCACCCAAATGATATGGTTGCAGCCGACGAGAGGTCGCCGAGGAGGCAACCGAGATCCTCCCTGTTGGTAGATCTAGGCGTCGTTGTCCACTAGGCCAAGATCCAAAGTGTCCATCCCGCGCGCAACCACAAAAGAGATCCCAATGCGAGAACAAATACTAGGTGGTAGTGAGCGTTATCTATTGCACAAAAGGTAATCAGACATTATCCTTATTCATTATGAACCAACCTCCCAAATGATATGGTCGTGGCCGACGAGAGGTCACCGAGGAGGCAACTGAGATCCTCCATGTCGGTAGATCCAGGCGTCCTTGTCCACTAGACCAAGATCCGAAGTGTCCATCAAGCGCACGACCAAAAAAGAGACCCCAATGCGAGAACGAATACTAGGTGGTAGTGAGCATTATCTATTGCACAAAAGGTAATCGGACAATTGTCCTTTTTCATTATGAACCAACCTGCCAAATCATATGGTTGTGGCCGATGAGAGGTTGCCGAGGAGGC
>NC_057795.1:645969460-645973443 GCF_018294505.1 Triticum aestivum
ATTATCTATTGCACAAAAGGTAATCGGGCACTATCCTTATTCATTATGAACCAACCTCCCAAATGATATGGTTCTGGCCGACGAGAGGTCGCCAAGGAGGCAACCAAGATCCTCTCTGCCGGTAGATCTAGGCGTCCTTGTCCACTAGTCCAAGATCCAAAGTATCCATCCCGCGCACGACCAAAAAAGAGATCCCAATGCGAGAACAAATACTAGGTGGTAGTGAGCATTATCTATTGCACAAAAGGTAATCGTACATTGTCCTTATTCATTATGAACCAACGTCCTAAATGATATGGTTGTTGCCGACGAGAGGTCGCCGAGGAGGCAACCAAGATCCTCCCTACCGGTAGATCTTGGCGTTGTTGTCCACTAGGCCAAGATCTGAAGTGTCCATCACGCGCACAACCACAAAAGAGATCCCAATGAGAGAACAAATACTAGGTGGTAGTGAGCATTATCTACTGCATAAAAGGTAATCGGACATTATCCTTATTCATTATGAACCGACCTCCCAAATGATATGGTTCTGGCCAACGAGAGGTCGTCGAGGAGGCAACCAAGACCCTCCCTGCCGGTAGATCTAGGCATCGTTGTCCACTAGGCCAAGATTTGAAGTGTCCATCCCGCGCACGACCACAAAATAGATCCCAATGCGCGAACAAATACTATATGGTAGTGAGCATTATCTATTGCACAAAAGGTAATCGTACACTATCCTTATTCATTATGAACCAACCTCCCAAATGATATGGTTGTGGCCGACGGGAGGTCACCGGGGAGGCAACCGAGATCCTCCCTGCAGGTAGATCTAGGTGTCATTGTCCACTAGGCCAAGATCCGAAGTGTCCATCCCGCGCACGACCACAAAAGATATCACAATGCAAGAACAAATACTAGGTGGTAGTGAGAATTATCTATTGCACAAAAGGTAATTGGACATTATCCTTATTCATTATGAACCAACCTCTCTAATGATATGGTTGTGGCCGACGAGAGGTCGCTGAGGAGGCAACCGAGATCCTCCCTTCCAGTAGATCTAGGCATCGTTGTCCACTAGGCCAAGATACGAGGTGTCCATACCGCGCACACCAGAAAAGAGATACCAATGCAAGAACATATAATAGGTGGTAGTGAGCATTATCTATTGCACAAAAGGTAAACAGACATTATCCTTATTCATTATGAACCAACCTCCCAAATGATATGGTTGTGGCCGACGAGAGGTCGCCGAGGAGGCAACCAAGATCCTCCCTGCCGGTAGATCTAGGCATAGTTGTCCACTAGGCAAAGATCCGAAGTGTCCATCCCGCGCACGACCAAAAAAGAGATCCCAATGCGAGAACAAATACTAGGTGGCAGTGAGCATGATCTATTGCACAAAGGGTAATCATACATTGTCCTTATTCATTATGAACCAACCTCCCAAATGATGTGCTTGTGGGCGACGAGAGGTCGCCGAGGAGGCAACCGAGATCCTCCCTGCCTGTAGGTCTAGGTGTCATTGTCCACTAGGGCAAGATCCGAAGTGTCCATCCCGCGCACAACCACAAAAGAGATCCCAATGCGAGAACAAATAATATGTGGTAGTGAGCATTATCTATTGCACAAAAGGTAATCAGACATTGTCCTTATTCATTATGGACCAACCTCCCAAATGATATGGTTGTGGCCTACGAGAGGTCGCCGAGGAGGCAACCAAGATCCTCCCTGTTGGTAGATCTAGGCATCGTTGTCCACTATGCCAAGATCCGAAGTTTCCATCCCGCGCACGACCACAAAAGATATCCCAATGCGAGACCAAATACTAGGTGGTACTGAGAACTATCTATAGCACAAAAGGAAATCAGACACTATCCTTATTCATTATGAACCAACCTCCCAAATGATATGGTTGTGGCCGACGAGAGGTCGCCAAGGAGGCAACCAAGATCCTCCCTGCCGGTAGATCTAGGCATCCTTGTCGACTAGGCCAAGATCCAAAGTATCCATCCCGCGCACGACCAAAAAAGGGAACCCAATTCGAGAACAAATACTAGGTGGTAGTGAGCATTATCTATTGCACAAAAGGTAATCGGACATTGTCCTTATTCATTATGAACCAACGTCCTAAATGATATGGTTGTGGCCGACGAGAGGTTGCCGAGGAGGCAACCGAGATCCTCCCTGCCGGTAGATCTAGGCGTTGTTGTCCACTAGGCCAACATCCGAAGTGTCCATCCTGCGCACGACCACAAAAGAGATAACAATGCGAGAACAAATACTAGGTGGTACTGAGCATTATCTATTGCACAAAAGGTAATCGGACATTATCATTATTCATTATGAACAAACCTCCCAAATGATATAGTTGTGGCCGATGAGAGGTCGCCGAGGAGGCAACCGAGATCCTCCCTGTCGGTAGATCTAGGCATCGTTCTCCACAAGGCCAAGATCTGAAGTGTCCATCCCGCGCACGACCACAAAATAGATCCCAATGCGCGAACAAATAGTAGGTGGTAGTGAGCATTATCTATTGCACTGAAGGTAATCATACACTATCCTTATTCATTATGAACCAACCTCCCAAATGATATGGTTGTGGCCGACGAGAGGTCGCCGAGGAGGCAATCGAGATCCTCCTTGCCGGTAGATCTAGGCGTCGTTATCCACTAGGCCAAGATCCGAAGTGTCCATCCCGCGCATGACCACAAAAGAGATCCCAATGCAAGAACAAATACTAGGTGGTAGTGAGCATTATCTATTGCAGAAAAAGGTAATCGGACGTTATCCTTATTCATTATGAACCAACCTTCCTAATGATATGGTTGTGGCCGACGAGAGGTCGCCGAGGAGGCAACCGAGATCCTCCTTGCCGGTAGATCTAGGCATCGTTGCCACTAGGCCAAGATACGAGGTGTCCATCCCGTGCACGACCACAAAAGAGATCCCAATGCAAGAACAAATACTAGGTCTTAGTGAGCATTATCTATTGCACAAAAGGTAGTTTGACATTATCCTTATTCATTATGAACCAACCTACCAAATGATATGGTTGTGGCTGACGACAGGTCGCCGAGGAGGCAACCGAGACCCTCCCTGGCGGTAGATCTAGGCATCGTTGTCCACTAGGCCAAGATTCGAAGTGTCCATCCCGCGCACGACCACAAAACAGATCCCAATGCGCGAACAAATACTATATGGTAGTGAGCATTATCTATTGCACAAAAGGTAATCGTACACTATCCTTATTCATTATGAACCAACCTCCCAAATGATATGGTTGTGGCCGACGAGAGGTCACCGGGGAGGCAACCGAGATCCTCCCTGCAGGTAGATCTAGCTGTCGTTGTCCACTAGGCCAAGATCCGAAGTGTCCATCCCACGCACGACCACAAAAGAGATCCCAATGCAAGAACAAATACTAGGTGGTAGTGAGAATTATCTATTGCACAAAAGGTAATCAGACATTATCCTTATTCATTATGAACCAACCTCTCTAATGATATGGTTGTGGCCAACGAGAGGTCGCTGAGGAGGCAACCGAGATCCTCCCTTACAGTAGATCTAGGCATCGTTGTCCACTAGGCCAAGATACGAGGTGTCCATACCGCGCACGACCACAAAAGAGATCTCAATGCAAGAACATATAATAGGTGGTAGTGAGCATTATCTATTGCACAAAAGGTAATCAGACATTATCCTTATTCATTATGAACCAACCTCCCAAATGATATGGTTGTGGCCGACGAGAGGTCGCCGAGGAGGCAACCAAGATCCTCCCTACCGGTAGATCTAGGCATAGTTGTCCACTAGGCCAAGATCCGAAGTGTCCATCCCGCGCACGACCACAAAAGATATCCCAATGCGAGAACAAATACTAGGTGGTAGTGAGCATTATCTATTGCACAAAAGGTAATCAGACATTATCCTTATTTTTTATGAACCAACCTCCCAAATGATATGGTTGTGGTCGACGAGAGGTCGCCGAGGAGGCAACTGAG
>NC_057795.1:645974351-645998693 GCF_018294505.1 Triticum aestivum
GATCTATTGCACAAAAGGTAATCGGGCATTGTCCTTATTCATTATGAACCAACCTCCCAAATGATGTGCTTTTGGGCGATAAGAGGTCGCCGAGGAGGCAACCGAGATCCTCCCTGCCCGTAGATCTAGGCGTTGTTGTCCACTAGGCCAAGATCCTAAGTGTCCATCCCGCGCACAACAAAAAAAGAGATCCCAATGAGAGAACAAATACTAGGTGGTAGTGAGCGTTATCTATTGCACAAAAGGTAATCGGACATTAGCCTTATTCATTATGAACCAACCTCCCAAATGATATGGTTGTGGCCAACGAGAGGTCGCCGAGGAGGCAACCGATATCCTCCCTCCCGGTAGATCTAGGCATCGTTGTCCACTAGGCCAAGATCCAAAGTGTCCATCCCACGCCGGACCACAAAATAGATCCCAATGCGGGAACAAATAATAGGTGGTAGTGAGCATTATCTGTTGCACAAAAGGTAATTGTACACTAACCTTATTCATTATGAACCAACCTCCCAAATGATATGGTTGTAGCCCACGAGAGGTCGCCGAGGAGGCAACCGAGATCCTCCCTGCCGATAGATCTAGGCGTCGTTGTCCACTAGGCCAAGATCCGAAGTGTCCATCACGCGCACGACCACAAAAGAGATCCCAATGCAAGAACAAATACTAGGTGGTAGTGAGCATTATCTATTGCACAAAAGGTAATCGTACATTATCCTTATTCATTATGAACCAACCTCCTTAATGATATTGTTGTGGCCACGAGAGTTTGCCGAGGACGCAACCGAGATCCTCCCTGCCGATAGATCTAGGCATCGTTGTCCACTAGGCCAACATACGAAGTGTCCATCCCGCGCATGACCAAAAAAGAGATCCCAATACGAGAACAAAAACTAGGTGCTAGTGAGGAGTATCTATTGCACGAAAGGTAACCTGACATTATCCTTATCCATTATGAACCAACCTCCCAAATGATAAGGTTGTAGCCGACGACAGGTAGCCGAGGAGGCAAGCGAGATCCTCCCTGCTGGTAGATCTAGGCATCGTTGTCCACTAGGCCAAGATACGAGGTGTGCATCCCACGCACGACCACAAAAGAGATCCCAATGCGAGAACAAATATTAGGTGATAATGAGCATTATCTATTGCACAAAAGGTAACCAGACATTATCCTTAATCATTATGAACCAACCTCCCAAATGATATGGTTGTGGCCAACCAAAGGTCGCCGAGGAGGCAACCAAGATCCTCCCTGCCGGTAGATATAGGCGTCGCTGTCCACTACGCCAAGATCCAAAGTGTCCATCCCGCGCACGACCACAATAGAGATCCCAATGCGAGAACAAATACTAGGTGGTAATGAGCATTATCTATTGCACAAAAGGAAATCAGACATTATCCTTATTCATTATGAACCAACCACCCAAATGATATGGTTGTGGCCGATGAGAGGTCGCCGAGGAGGCAACCGAAATCCTCCTTGTGGGTAGATCTAGGCGTTGTTGTCCACTAGGCCAACATCCGAAGTGTCCATCCCGCGCACGACCACAAAAGGGATAACAATGCGAGAACAAATACTAGGTGGTACTGAGCATTATCTATTGCACAAAAGGTAATCGGACATTATCCTTATTCATTATGAACAAACCTCACAAATGATATAGTTGTGGCCGACGAGAGGTCGCCGAGGAGGCAACCGAGATCCTCCCTGTCGGTAGATCTAGGCATCGTTCTCCACAAGGCCAAGATCTGAAGTCTCCATCCCGCGCACGACCACAAAATAGATCCCAATGCGCGAACAAATAGTAGGTGGTAGTGAGCATTATCTATTGCACTGAAGGTAATCATACACTATCCTTATTCATTATGAACCAACCTCCCAAATGATATGGTTGTGGCCGACGAGAGGTCGCCGAGGAGGCAATCGAGATCCTCCTTGCCGGTAGATCTAGGCGTCGTTGTCCACTAGGCCAAGATCCGAAGTGTCCATCCCGCGCATGACCACAAAAGAGATCCCAATGCAAGAACAAATACTAGGTGGTAGTGAGCATTATCTATTGCAGAAAAAGGTAATCGGACATTATCCTTATTCATTATGAACCAACCTTCCTAATGATATGGTTGTGGCCGACGAGAGGTCGCCGAGGAGGCAACCGAGATCCTCCTTGCCGGTAGATCTAGGCATCGTTGCCACTAGGCCAAGATACGAGGTGTCCATCCCGTGCACGACCACAAAAGAGATCCCAATGCAAGAACAAATACTAGGTCTTAGTGAGCATTATCTATTGCACAAAAGGTAGTTTGACATTATCCTTATTCATTATGAACCAACCTACCAAATGATATGGTTGTGGCCGACGACAGGTCGCCGAGGAGGCAACCGAGATCCTTCCTGCCGGTAGATCTAGGCATCGTTGTCCACTAGGCCAAGATACGAGGTGTCCATCCCACGCACGACCATGATAACCCGCAAGTATATGGGATCAGTTGTAGCCTCTTTCGATAAATAAGAGTGTCGAACCCAGTGAGGAGCTAAAGCTAGAACAAATATCCCCTCAAGTTCTATCGACCACCAATACAACTCTATGCATGCTTGACGTTCACTTTACGTAGAACAAGTATGAAACTAGAAGGACTTTGGAAGTGTTGTTGGATAGGTTTGCAAGATAATAAAGAACACGTAAACAAAAGCTAGGGGCTGTTTAGATAAAGGAGCAATAAAGTAAATATAGCGAGTGTGGAAAAGTGGTGGTAGGAGTTGTGATATTTTCCCTAAGCAATTGACTATGTTACTAGACCGGTAATCACTATTGCAATTCTATTTGAGGGAGAGGCATAAGCTAACATACTTTCTCTTCTTGGATCATATGCACTTATGGTTGGAACTCTGGCAAGCATACGCAACTACTAAAGATCATTAAGGTAAAACCCAACCATAGCATTAAAGTATCAAGTCCCGTTATCCCATACACAAACAACCTACTTACTCGGGTTTGTGCTTCTGTCACTCACGCCACCCACAATAAGAAAATCATAAACATATTGCAAACCATACAGCAGGAATCCCTCACGCTTGCGTGACACGGAGAGCACCATAGGACAGCACCAATAATAAAAGATGCAACTCAAACCAATCATAGCAATTCATCAATCACCGATAGGACAACGAAAATCTACTCAGACATCATAGGATGGCAACACATCATTGGATAATAATATGAAGCATAAAGTACCATGTTCAAGTAGAGGGTACAGCGGATTGCGGGAGAGTGGACCGCTGGATATAGATGGGGGAAGGTGATGGAGATGTTGGTGAAGATGATGGAGGTGTTGGTGAAGATCGCGGTGATGATGATGGCCCCCGGCAGCGCTCCGGTGCCACCGGAATAAAGGGGGAGAGAGCACCCCTTCTTCTTTTTCCTCCTTGACCTTCTCCCTAGACGGGAGAAGGGTTTCCCCTCTGGTCCTTGGCTCCCATGGCTTGGGAGGGGCGAGAGCCCCTCCGAGATTGGATCTATCTCTGTGTCTCTCTCTGTTTCTGCGTTCCCTAATTCTGCCCCTTCACCGTTTCTTTTATATCCGGAGATCCGTAACTCCGATTGGGGTGAATCTTTCGCCCAGATTTTTCTCATAAAATTAGCTTTGTCGCGGCAAAAGAAGAGCGTCAACTGCCTTAAGGGTGTCCCACGAGGGTGCCAGGCGCGCCCAGGGGGAGGGCGCGCCCCCTGTCTCGTGGCCACCTCGGGCACCGTTTTGCGTTGATTCTTCCTCCTGAAAATACAAAATATTCCAAAATAATTCTTCGTCTGTTTTATCCCGTTTGGATTCCGTTTGATATTGGGTTTCTGTGAAACATAAAACATGCAACAAACAGGAACTGGCACTTGGCATTGGATCAATATGTTAGTCCCAAAAATAGTATAAAAAGTTGCCAAAAGTATATGAAAGTTGAAGAATATTGGCATGGAAAAATCAAAAATTGTAGATACGACGGAGACGTATCAGCATCCCCAAGCTTAATTCCTGCTCGTCCTCGAGTAGGTAAATGATAAAAAGGATAATTTTTGATGTGGAATGCTACCTAGCATAATCTTGATCATATGTCTAATCATGGCAATAGTCTATCATTTGACATAAAAACAATAATACTTCAAGCATACCAACCAAGCAATTATGTATTATCGAAATAATATATCCAAAGAAAGCTCATCCCTACAAAATCATATAGTCTGGCTATGCTCCGTCTTCATTACACAAAATACTCCCATCATGCACAACCCCGGTTTCAGCCAAGCAATTGGTTCATACTTTTTAACGCGCTTCAGCTTTTTCAACTCTTGCGCAATACATGAGCGCAAGCCATGGACATAGCACTATGGTGGTATATGGTGGTGGTTGTGAGGACAAAAAGGGAGAAGATAGTCTCACATCAACTAGGCGTTTCAACGGGCTATGGAGATGCGCATCAATAGATATCAATGTGAGTGAGTAGGGATTGCCATGCAACGGATCCACTAGAGCTATAAATATATGAGAGCTCAACAAAAGAAACTAAGTGGGTGTGCATCCAACTTGCTTGCTCACGAAGACCTAGGGCATTTGAGGAATCCCATCATCAGAATATACAAGACAGGTTCTATAATGAAAAATTCCCACTAGTATATGAAAGTAAAAGCATAGGAGACTCTCTCTCTGAAGAACATGGTGCTACTCTGAAGCACAAGTGTGGTAAAAGGATAGTAACATTGCCCCTTCTCTCTTTTTTTATTTTCATTTTTTTATTTTGTTTAGTTTTTTTGGTGGGCTTTTTTGGCCTCTTTTTTTATTTGGGCTTCTTTGGTCTCTTTTATTTTTCATAAAGTCCGGAGTCTCATCCTGACTTATGGGGGGAATCATAGTCTCCTTCATCTTTCCTCATTGGGGAAATGCTCTAATAATGATGATCATCACACTTTTATTTACTTACAACTCAATATTACAACTCGATATGTCGAACAAAGATATGACTCTATATGAATGCTTCCGGTGGTGTACCGGGATGTGCAATGATCTAGCATAGCAATGACATCAAAAAATGGACAATCCATGAAAACATCATGCTAGCTATCTTACGATCATGCAAAGCAATATGACAATGAATGCTCAAGTCATGTATATGATGATGATGATGGAAGTTTCATGGCAATATATCTCGGAATGGCTATGGAAATGCCATGATAGGTAGGTATGGTGGCTGTTTTGAGGAAGATATAAGGAGGTCTATGTGTGATAGAGCGTATCATATCACGGGGTTTGGATGCACCGGCGAAGTTTGCACCAACTCTCAAGGTGAGAAAGGGACACTAGTGCAGAACCGGGCAATAGCACCGGTTCGTAAGGCCCTTTAGTGCCGGTTCCATAACCGGCACTAAAGTGTGGGCACTAAAGCCCCCCCCTTTTGTACCGGTTCAACACAAACCAGTGCTAAAGGGCAACCACGTGGCACGAGCCAGCTCCGGGGGCCTGGAGCCCTTTAGTACCGGTTGGTAAGACCAACCGATACTATAAGGTTTGGGGGGGTTTTAGTTTTATGATTTCTTTTTCATTTAATTTTGTGTTTCCATTTTAATTCTTTTTCGTTTGCTGGTATTTTACGATACTACACATTGTACATGTTATGCATATATATATATATATATATATAGAATTTCTAGTAGAACCAATCATGCATATATATATCATCAATGTCTCACAAACCACCATATTAATTAATTCACACATACACACATGTATAGCTATATACAATTTCTCCTACATATGCATGTTGCCTTCGGAGCCAGTGGCATTAGCCTAATTGGTGCCTTTGGAGCACGATGACAATTGGAAGTGGTTTTCATGGGGGCGGTAGCGGGTAATAGTATTCTCCCTTCGGATTTATGACCTGGTCGAGCAAAAATCCCGTTGTTTCTTCTTGAAGTGCTTCTACGCGCTCCATTTCTAGGAGCTTCTCCCGCACCTCTATGAACTGTTAAGAAGGAGATCAATATGCATGTGTATTAGTTGTGTGACTAGATATCGATAATGGTGTAAAAATTGTGAATAGTGTTCTGACAAGCGTACCCATTCCTGTCTTTGAGATCTGCTCCTTTCGGACGCCATCATGCGATTGTTCTCGCAAACGCAGAATGCACACAGATCAGTCCCCTGCGCCTGCTTCAGGGCCTTTACGAGAATGGAATTTGATTAGATAATAATTAATCAAGCATGATAATTAAAGAGATGGCAGCTAGCTAGCTAGCTAGTACTACTTAATTACTTACCTTGGGTCGAAACCATTTAAGCTTGTTTTCCATTCTCCTTCCGCGACGCTGATGAACCTTGCCCAAGCCCTGCCCGCCGACAAAGAAAATGAATAAAGGGGTTATTAAATAGTTCATACCATGAAATGACGAACTAAATAGGCCGAGATATATAGTTAATAATGATTGAAATTACCTGTTGACTATCCCAAACAAGATGTTATAGTCAGTATTTTCTTTGAGTAGTGAGTCCAGTATTTCAACTGTTCCGGCGTCAACTTTAATGATACACAAGATCCAGTGAAATCTGCATGCACACACGTTTGCATGTCTTAATTAAGCGGGCATATGTAAGCAAAAACATGTAGCTAGCTAGTAGGCAAAAACAGAGAATTTGTAGTACAAGACAGTGTGACTCACTGGAAGTTGTAAGGAAGTAGTATATCTTCATTGTATTTGAGGCGCTTCAAGAACTCTAGCATGTTGTCCTCTATGTCCTTTTGATGATGTGGATTTATTAGCCATGTGTATTCATTAACGGTGTTTGGGTCAATGAACCCAATGCCAAAGCGTCCACCTTTTCTCATTTCATACATCTTCATCCTGCATTATACCATAGAAAAGAATATAGTGAGGATAATTACAGGTAATGATTGATCAAAAGGATCACTACAGCTAGCTTGAGACTTAAATTACAGAAAGAAATCACTTACAGACAATAGCAACTGACGATAGATTTGTCGAGTGCATCTTGATTGTTTAACTGAAACAGTTCAGAATACTCAACGGACAGAGCTTTCTCATGGAAGTAATGCTCCTCCTTGACATTCACCATGAGGGACAATCAATCTGAAATCTTGGTAATGTTCATGTACCATTGATGCAATTCATACATTCTCGTTGGGAGGTTCTTGACCTTTTCTGGCTCGACTAAAGGTTGGCCCCGGACATATTTCCGTTTTATTTGATCCTCTCTAAGCACAGGCATGGGCTCGATCTCGAGGAGTTGTCCAACAGTGATGTTGAGAACTTCAGCCTGCATTATATGGTCCTTGGTTATTACCACATTGCCCACCTCAGGAACATAAACTGTTTGCCCACAATAATATTGGGCGCGCGTACTGTCACGTGTTGTTGGCACAACAAGCGAGGGGATCGATTGCGCCGCCTGTTCTCCCAGCTGGGGAATGGTTTTCCCGCATATTTTGACAGCTCCTTGTTGTTTGCTCGATCCCGAGCTCGCCTCCTTATGTAGACGTGCTTGATTTAACTTCCTGATGTGGTGCTCATAGTCTGTGTCAACAGGCATGGGAGCTAGTGGTTGAGCCATACGAATGAAGTGGTCAATCGTTTCCTCAGGCACTTTCTCCCTTGGCGGCGGTGGCGGTTTCGGTGCAAAATGGGCTTCCACCTCAGCCTTCGATATGGCTGCGTTTTCCTCCTCGGACTTGTCATAAGGCCTCTGCGGAAGAGGCGTGAGGCTTGGACCATATTTATATCGCTTGCCTCCGCCTGTACTTCCTGTACTACCTCGACTCGTACCGCGACGCACCATAGCTGCGGGGTGTCTCTTCTGCGATTGCTGAGGCGGCGGAGGCGGCTGACGGGGCTGAGTTGGACGAGGAGGAGTGGCCTAAAGCTGTGCCAGACATGGAGGAGGAGTGGCTTGAGGTTGTGCCGGACTTGGAGGAGGAGTGGACGTCTGACGCTGTGGCGTACTTGGAGGAGGAGGAGTGGACTGACACTTTGCCGGACTTGGAGGAGGAGTGGCCTGACACTTTGCCGGACTTGGTGGACTTGCAGGAGCGGGAGTCTGCTGACTCGGTGGCGGACTTCGACGAGGAGTCGGCTGACGCAGTGTCGGTGGCCTTCGAAAGATGATGCAATCCTTTTTCCATAGGTTGATACGATGTTTGGCCTCTCCGAGAATGTGCTCGCCGTCACCTCCAGGAATGTCAAGCTGTAGCCCCGAATATGGGTCCACCACCTCATCAACCAAGACACGAGCATAGCCCGCTGGAATCGGGTTGCAATGGAAGGTTGCCTCGGGGGGATTTGTAGAAGCAACACTGTCCGCCACCTTAATGGGTATGTTCTTCATTTTGACGTGTAGCTCGCAGTTAGTGTTCTCCGTGATGTCATCCACGGGGTATCTATCCAGCATTGCGTCGTCCGGGGCGGAACCCACACTGCTTCTCGGCATGGATGGGGCGGTGCTATCCAATGCTGGATCATTCGCTAGCTACTGCAGCTGCTGAGACCCCCTTTGCTGGGTAAGTGAGTCGATCTGCTCCTGCTGCTGCTGGAATTTGACTGCCTATTCCGCTTGACTTGCTTCTAGGCCTTGAAGGTGTTCATAGTCCCGCTTCCTCTGCTCCTCCTCCACCTTCCTCTTCTTCTCCTCCGCAATCTTCTTTCTCGCACGGGTTCTGTAGTCGGTGTTCCAGTCTGAAAACCCCTCATACCACGGAATAGCGCCCTTGCCTCGTGTTCTTCCCGGGTGTTCAGGATTTCCCAGGGCACGCGTAAGCTTGTCGTTCTCTCTGTTGGGCTGGAACACCCCCGATCGTGCATCTTCTATTGCAACAAGTATCGCATCGTCGGCTCCCTTCAGACTTGCCCTCGTCGAAACATTGCCTGTCTTCGGGTCCAACTCCCCCCCATGCGCATAGAACCAAGTCCTGACCCTAGGGGGCCAGCTCTTAGTAACCGGAGTGACACCTGCATCCTCCATCTCTTTCTCAGACTTATCCCACTTAGGCGTTGCCACCGCATAGCCACCTGGGCCCAGCTTATGGAACTTATCCTTTTTTCGGCATTCTTGTTGTTTATTCTCGACCATTCCTTAGCTAATTCCGAATCCTTGAATTTCACGAAATCGTCCTAATGAGCACGTTGGTTCTCTAGTGTTCCCTCGAATACTGGAGTCTTCCTTCCTCCCTTGACGTACTTGTCCCATTCACGATTCTTGTGGTTCTCGAATGCAACCGCCATCTTCCTAAGAGCAGCGTCCTTGACTTTCTGCACATCTGCTTCTATGAAATGATCTGGTAGGGTGAAATGTTCCATGAGAGTATCCCAAAGTAGATCTTTTTGTTTTTTGTCGACAAAAATAACATCTGGACGTGGAGCAGCGTCCCCTTTGTCTTTTTGTCTTTTGTCTTTTGCTGGCTCTCTCCATTCTTGAAGGGAGATCGGGAGTTGGTCCTTCACAAGAACGCCGCACTGACGAACGAACTTGTTCGCAATCTTCTTAGGCGCTAATGGTTCACCATTAGGTCTGATTGCCTCGATATTGTACTTTACGCCCTCCTTCAACTCTTTGTTCGGGCCTCGTTTCATCCTTTTGCCTGAAGATTTGCTTGATCCGGATGGCTGAAAGAACAAAGATCGATTCGTTAATATATCTTCAAGTCATTTAAAACATGTGATGATCACCAGATGCCTGCTTATATAAATATATATACCTCGCCAGTCTTTGTTGTTTCAAGATCAACATTTTCTTCGTCATCATCATAATCATAGTTCATGACTTCATGAATTCGGTCGTCGCGATCGAATATCATATCACCCTCTCTGGTGTTGTTTAGAAATTCGGAGCCGTCATAATATTCTTCATTCTGATCATCATCTGGCCCGTGAGGATGGCGTATCATATCGAACATGGCCTGTTCTCCCTCTCTGCCGGTATTGTCCTCCATAGCTTTTATTTAACTAATCCAAAAGAAATATAAAACAATTTAGTATTCAAATTACATCGTCTTGAATAATAGATATAATCTCGAATACATCGTCTCGAATAATAGATATAATCTCGAAAACATCGTCTCGAATAATAGATATAATATCGAATACATCGTCTCGAATAATAGATATAATCTCGAATACATCGTCTCGAATAATAGATATAATATCGAATACATCACTGGCTAGGTAGCTAATAAAGATCGAATACTACAGAAGAATCTAGGACACTCGCGGTTCCTGCGGCACGGGCGGTGGACACCCAAAGAGAAGGAACCCTCACAGGATCATAGCTGAAGTGAGATCCCTGAAGAAACTGCCAGGTATTGGAGAACCTGCCGCCCTCTAACGCAACCATGTAGCGATGGACGTGCTCGTCCTCCTCCCTGACACGGCGACGTACCACCTCCGGCTGGGCCGGCTCCCTCCACGCCAAAACTGGCCCACGCGAACGCCACCAAACGAGATCAGGGTTGACGATGGGACCCGGGGCCGGGTTCCTCATCAAGCGGCGCGCCCCTCCAGGCAGCACCTCCCAGTGCCAGCCCGGCGGAGCCTAGTCCGGGACATGGGTCAGCCGGACGTCGTCGCGGAAGGGTCGACGGCGAGGATGCGGGCCGGGCATCGTCCAGAACAAATACTAGCTATATGCCCGCAAAAAGTAACATTTTTTTAATGATTGGATTTTGATAACTAACATTTCTATATAACACTAATTATGCTATCATTGCATATGTCAAAATTCTATATACTATTTCATACTAATTAAGCATCTAACACTAAAAACAGAAAAAACAACTTCTATACATCCATTAAAAAACAGAAAAACAACATTATACAAAAAAATTCCATACTAATTAAACACTAATTATATCCATCTAAAATGCATTCATACATATATACTAGTGAAAAAACAATAATCTAAAAAGTCAAAACTAATTAAACATACAAAATACGTATATACTGATATATACATGCATTCATACATATATACGTGTGTGTGTGTGTGTGTTTTCATCATGCTTGTGTGTGTGTATGGGCTCGGGGAGGGGCGGCGCCCATGGTGGCCGCCGGGGGCGAGGGAGAGGGGTTAGAGGGGGAGAGCTCACAGTGGGGCGACGGCGACGGCCGGGGGCAGCGACGGGTCGGGGCGTGATGCGGGGGCAGCGACGCAGGGACGGTGCGACGGGGCCGGGGCCGGGGCGGCAACGGAAAAGAGGGCGGCGACGGGGATGGGGGCGGCGACGGCGACGGGGGCGGCGACGGGGACGGGGGCGGCGACGGCGACGGGATCGGTGACGGCGTCGATCGATCGGGGCGAGCGGTGCTTCAATGGGGAAACAGAGGAAGAAACAGAGGGAGAATGAAAATGTTCGAAGTGTTGTATATATAGAAGGCATCTTTAGTACCGGTTGGAGCCACCAACCGGTACTAAAGGCCTGTTTTGGCCAGCCCAAGCGGCGGGAAGCGACCCCCTTTAGTATCGGGTGGTGGCACAAACCGGTACTAAAGGCCCCCCCTTTAGTACCGGTTTGTGCCACGACCCGGTACTAAAGGGGGTGCGCTGGCGCAGATGCGGTGCGGCAAGTTTAGTCCCACCTCGCTAGCCGAGGGGCGACCACACTGGTTTATAAACCCCCGTGCGGTCGCTCTCTCGAGCTCCTCTCCAAAGCAGGCTTACTGGGCCTATGTGTTCTTTGCTGCCCTATGGGCCCACTTGGCCTTTGCGGGCCTGCATCCTGGCCCAACGACAGGTTGGGTTTCTAGTCGTATGCAGGCCGCTCTGGCCTAGTAGGCGGGCTTTTTTTTATTTTATTTTTTTCTTTATTTATTTTTGTGTTGTTTTTTGTGTATTTAGAGTTTCTTTGTGAATATTTTTGCTTTAGGTACAAAAAATTACAAACTTTCTATTAGTGCCCGTAGTTTTCAAATTTGAATAGTTTAAATTTTGAATTATTCGAAATTAGTGTGAATCACTAGTTTGTGAATAACTTAACTTTAAAAATCAGTAAAGGCATGAAAAAATTTGTTTGCACATAAAATTTCTTCGCGTTTCAAATGCCAAAACACATAACTACCCTAACTATTATAGAGATTCCCCTCTGGGTGTGAAACACAGAAGAAAGTGATGATAGTGAAGCCGATCACATCCCAGATCTTTGGGTGTGAAACTTTTTCTTCCCATGTGTCCCTTTGCGCCGTAACCATGGAAAATCTTCATCATTTAACGGGATGCTCGGGTCAATATTCACTGTGAATGGAGCAATTTCATCAAACTTTTCATAATCTTCTGACTTGTCTGTCTTGTCATCCACTCCCACGATGTTTCTCTTCCCAGAAAGAACTATGTGCCGCTTTGGCTCATTGTACGATGCATTCGCTTCCTTATCTTTTCTTTTTCTTGGCTTGGTAGACATGTCCTTCACATAGAAAACCTATGCCACATCATTGGCTAGGACGAATGGTTCGTCTGCATACGCAAGATTTTTGAGATCCACTGTTGTCATTCGGTACTGCGGGTCTTCCGTTACCCCGCCTCGTGTCATATTGACCCATTTGCACCGAAACAAAGGGACCTTTAAACCACGTCGATAGTCAAGTTCCCATATGTCCTGTATATAACCATAATATGTTTCCTTTCCCGTCTTGGTTTCTGCATCAAAGCGGACACCACTGTTTTGGTTGGTGCTCTTCTTATCTTGGGCGATCGTGTAAGATGTATTACCATTTATCTCGTACCCATTGAAAGTCATTATATTCGAAGATGGTAACTGAGACAGCAAGTACAGGTCATCTTCAATAGAGGTGTCATGCATGGTACGTGTCTGCAACCAGCTGGCGAAACTCCTGGTTTGTTCATGTGTAATCCAGTCATCAGACTGCTCCGGGTGTTTGGAGCGTAGCAAATTCTTGTGTTCATCCATATACGGAGCCACCAAGGCGGAATTCTCTAGAACTGTGTAGTGTGCTTCAGTGAGAGAATGTCCGTCCATACATATTATTTGTTCCCCTCGTAGCGTGCCTTTTCCATCCAGTCTGCCCTTATGCCGCGATTCAGGAACACCAATCGGCTTAAGGTCAGGAATAAAGTCAATACAAAACTTAGTGACCTCCTCATTTTGATGGACCTTCGAGATGCTTCCTTCTGGCCTAGCACGGTTATGAACATATTTCTTTAATACTCCCATGAACCTCTCAAAGGGGAACATATTGTGTAGAAATACAGGACCCAAAACATTAATCTGTTCGCATAGGTGAACTAGGACATGCGTCATGATGTTGAAGAAGGATGGTGGGAACACCAACTCGAAACTGACAAGACATTGCACCAAATCATTCTGTAACCTTGGTATGATTTCTGGATCGATTACCTTCTGAGAGATTGCATTGAGAAATGCACATAGCTTCACAATGGCTAATCGAACGTTTTCCGGTAGAAGCCCCCTCAATGCAACCGGAAGTAGTTGCGTCATAATCACGTGGCAGTCATTAGACTTTAGGTTCTGGAACTTTTCCTTTGCCATGTTTATTATTCCCTTTATATTCGACGAGAAGCCAGACAGTACCTTAATACTGAGCAGGCATTCAAAGAAGATTTCCTTCTCTTCTTTGGTAAGAGCGTAGCTTGCATGACCTTGATGTATGCCGTCTTCTCCGTGCATACGTTGCTGGTCCTCCCGTGCCTCAGGTGTATCTTTTGTCTTCCCATACACGCCCAAGAAGCCAAGCAGGGTCACGCAAAGATTCTTCGTCACGTGCATCACGTCGATTGCGGAGCGGACCTCTAGGTCTTTCCGATATGGCAGCTCCCAAAATATAGATTTCTTCTTCCACATGGGTGTGCGTCCGTCAGCGTCCTTCGGAACAGGTTGTCCGCCCGGACCCTTTGCAAATATCACCTTCAAATCCTTGACCATATCATGTACATCAGCACCAGTACGGTGGCGAGGCTTCGTCCGATGATCCGCCTCACCTTTGAAATGCTTGCCTTTCTTTCTTACGGGATGCCTGCTCGGAAGAAATCGACGATGTCCCAGGTACACATTCTTCTTACAACTATTCAAATATATACTGTCGGTATCATCCAAACAGTGTGTGCATCCGCGGTATCCCTTGTTTTTCTGTCCTGAAAGGTTACTGAGAGCAGGCCAATCATTGATGGTCACGAACAGCAACGCCTTTAGGTCAAATTCTTCCCCCATGTGCTCATCCCACGCACGTACACCTGTTCCATTCCACAGTTGTAAGAGTTCTTCAACTAATGGCCTTACGTACACATCAATGTCGTTGCCGGGTTGCTTAGGGCCTTGGATGAGCACTTGCATCATAATGAACTTCCGCTTCATGCACAACCAAGGAGGAAGGTTATACAAACATAGAGTCACAGGCCAGGTGCTATGGTTGCTGCTCTGCTCCCCAAAAGGATTAATGCCATCTGCGCTTAGACCAAACCATACGCTCCTTGCGTCATCTGCAAACTCCTTCCTGTACTTTCTTTTGATTTTTCTCCACTGCGACCCGTCAGCGGGTACTCTCAACTTTCCGTCTTTCTTACGGTCTTCTCTGTGCCATCGCATCGCCTTGGCATGCTTTTTGTTTTCGAACAGACGTTTCAACCGTGGTATTATAGGAGAATACCACATCACCTTGGCAGGAATCTTCTTCCTGGGGCGCTCGCCCTCGACATCACCAGGGTCATCGCGGCTGATCTTATAGCGCAATGCACCACATACCGGGCAAGCGTTCAAATCCTCGTACTCACCGCGGTAGAGGATGCAATCATTAGGGCATGCATGTATCTTCTGCACCTCTAACCCTAGAGGGCAGACAGCCTTCTTTGCTTCGTACGTACTCTCGGGCAATTAGTTGTCCTTTGGAAGCATATCCTTTATCATTACCGGCAACTTTCCAAATCCCTTGTCAGATACACCATTCTCTGCCTTCCATTGCAGCAATTCCAGTGTGGTGCCCAGCTTTTTCTTGTCACCTACGCAATTCGGGTACAACAATTTTTTGTGATCCTCTAACATGCGCTGCAACTTCTTCTTCTCCAAATCACTTGCGCAGTTTCTCTTTGCATCGGCAATGGCCCGACCTAGATCATCAACGGGCTCATCTGATGCCTCTTCTTCAGCTTCTTCCCGCATTGCCGGCTCAGCTTCTTCCCGCATTACCGGCTCAGCTTCTTCCCCCATTGTTGTATCATCATATTCAGGGAACCCATGCCCAGGATAGCTATCTTCGTCCTCTTCTTCTTCATTGTCTTCCATCATAACCCCTCTTTCTCCGTGCTTGGTCAAAACATTATAGTGGGTCATGAAACGGGACTCAAACAGGTGGACGTGAATGGTTCTTGACGTAGAGTAATTGCGATCATTCTTACAGCTAGCACATGGACAAGGCATAAAACCATCCGCCCGCTTGTTTGCCTCAGCCGCAAGCAGAAAAGTATGCACGCCCTCAACGAACTTGGGTGAGCATCGGTCATCGTACATCCATTGCCGGCTCATCTTCATTACACAACACCGAATAGACCAAATTAATACAAGTTCATACATAAAGTTCATACAACACTTAAATGCAACAAACAAATATCTCTCTAGCTAAAGCATTTAAATGCAACAACAAATGCGATCAAGATCGCAACTAAGGTAACAATTGATCCAACAGCATAATGATACCAAGCCTCACTATCGATGGCATATTTTCTAATCTTTCTAATCTTCAAGCGCATTTTCTCCATCTTGATCTTGTGATCATCGACGACATCGGCAACATGCAACTCCAATTCCATCTTCTCCCCCTCAATTCTTTTCAATTTTTCTTTCAACTACTCGTTTTCTCTTTCAACTAAATTTAACCTCTCGACAATAGGGTCGGTTGGAATTTCCGGTTCACATACCTCCTAGATAAAAATATCTATGTCAACTTGATGGGCATAATTTGTCATAAACACGAAATGCAACAAATAGTTTTAAAAGAGAATATACCACATCTGAATCATAACAAGGACGAGGGCCGACGGGGACGGATATCAAAACCATGGCACTATGTATAACAAACAACGTACGGGTAAGATAATTATACGAGTAACTATATATCCAAATCACACAAACATCATTTTTTTATATAAAATTTCATGAACAAGAGGCTCACCACAAGGTGGTGCCGGCGACAGGACGGTGCGGGCGATCGACGGTGGTTACGACGGATATTTAGAAGGCACTAAGTAAAACACACCTACATATGCAAACTAAGTGTTATTTTGACCTCAAATTGCATATAAATCAAATACTACCACATATAATTCCTCCCAAATTACTAAAACCCACAATTAATCACTATATAAACCAATGCAAGGGCTAATCTAGCAATGAGAGATGAAAGGACAAAGTTGCTAACCTTGGTGATCATTTGAATGGATGGGGGCCTGCAAATCTTGACAAATTTGGGGCAAATTTGGTGATGAACTCGAGAGGAAGAAGGGAAGAACAGAGGAGAGGGAGAGGGGAAAGGGGGAAGAACAGAGTGCGGGTGGACGAAGGGTTTATATAGGACGACCTTTAGTATCGCTTCGTGCCACGAACCAGTACTAAAGGTGTTGGAAGAGCCCCACTCTGACAACATCCTGCCACCACTTTCTTTAGTACCGGTTCGTGGCACGAACCGGTGCTAAAGGTTCGCCACGAACCGATACTAAAGAGCTCCTCCCACCTAGCCGTTGGAACTGGCACTAATGGACACATTAGTGCCGGTTCTGTTACAAACCGGGACTAATGTGTCTCACATTTGACCCTTTTTCTACTAGTGGGCAATGCACGGTACCGAAGAGGCTAGCAATGATGGAAAGGTAAAAGTGCGTATAATCCATGGACTCACATTAGTCATAAAGAACTCATATACTTATTGCAAAATTTTATTTGCCCTCGAAGCAAAGTACTACTACGCATGCTCCTAGGGGAAGGGTTGGTAGGAGTTAACCATCGCGCGATCCCGACCTCCACTCATAAGGAAAGCAATCAAAGAAGACCTCATGCTCCAACTTCGTTACATAACGGTTCACCATGCGTGCATGCTATGGGACTTGCAAACCTTAACACAAGTATTTCTCAATTTCACAATTACTCAACTAGAACGACTCTAATATCACCACCTTTATATCGCAAAACTATTGCAAGGAATCAAACATATCATATTCAGTGATCTACAAGTTTTATGTAGGATTTTATAACTAACCATGTGAATGACCAATTCCTGTCATCTCTGTAAACTGATATAAGTGAACCAAGAGAGTATAATTATTTATACAAAAGATATGCCCACACTCTAACAAATATAAGTGAAGCAAAAGAGCATTCTACAAAAGGCGGTTTTCTAAGTGAAGAGAAACAGGCAATCCAAACTTCAAATGATATAAGTGAAGCACATGAAGCATTCTATAAAGACACACTCAAAAGATATAAGTGAAGTGCAATGAGCATTCTATAATTCAACCAAGGACTATCTCATACCAGCATGGTGCATAAAAGAAAAATGAAAACTAAATGCAAAAGACACTCCAAGATTTGCACATATCGCATGAACGAAACGAATCCGACAACATACCGATACTTGTTGAAGAAAGTGGGGATGCCTTCCGGGGCATCCCCAAGCTTAGACGCTTGAGTCTCCTTGAATATTTACTTGGGGTGCCTCGGTCATCCCCAAGATTGAGCTCTTGCCTCTCTTCCTTTTCCTCATATCGAAACATCCTCAATTAGACACTTCATCCACACAAAACTTCAACAGAAAACTCGGTAAGATCCGTTAGTATAATAAAGCAAATCACTACTCTAAGTACTATTGCAAACCAATTCATATTTTGTTTTTGCATTGTGTCTACTGTAATATAGCTTTTCCTTGGCTTAATCCACTGATAAATTGATAGATTCATCAAAACAAGCAAACTATGCATCAAAAAAGAGAATCTGTCAAAAACAAAACAGTTTGTAGCAATCTGAATATTCAAGAAACTTCTGGTACCCCAAAAATTCTACCAAAATTAGGAAAAATAAACAAGTTGTACAGCAATACAGTGCAAAAAAGAATCAGAACCATTTGGCGTTTCAGTAAAGTAATGTAAAATCGCGCCCTACAGCCAAAGTTTCTGCCCTGCACCGCACAAACCAACAAGCATTGTAAACATCCTAAAGGAAAACCTTGGCATATTATTTTTATAATACAATGGAATTGTACATGGGGATAATTATTTTTGTTGAAAAGTTTCTGTAATCAAGATTCACAAAGTTTCCGTGAGCATGAACAAAGTTCAAGGCTAGCTCACACTTCAACAATGCTTGTCTTTCTCACTTTCACTTTCCTTTTTGAAAAGTTTTGGGTTCCCCTCTTTATTTTTTTGTTTTTAAACTATATAAAAGCACTCAACATAAATAAATGACTCTCCAAAACTTTCGGGTTGTCTCCCTGGCAGCGCTTTCTTTCAAGCCATTAAGCTAGGCATACAGTGCTCAAGTAATGAATCCACCCGGATCCCAAGGTATATCAAAGCCAATTTTAATTAACAATGATTTGTAATTTAGTAGTGAGCACAAGGTAACATGTATCAAGCAATAATGAAGTCTAACTCTCTTCCTATGCATCGGCATGTCATAAAAGAACAATTCATGCACGCCAAGTAAAGGCCAATGCATAGTATAAGTAGTTTCTTGCAATTTTATCATATTGGAAACATAAAGAGGTGGAGATATAGTTCCTATCTCATAATAATTGCAAGTAGGAGCAGCAAGCACATGCATATTATATCTATCAAAATCATCATCTATAATGGTAAAAGGCAACCTATCAATATAATCCTTAATAAGCACAACCTTCTCCGATATTGTGTAGTTTGGAGAATTCAAAAAGATAATAGGACTATCATGCGTGGGTGCAATAGCAACAATTTCATGTTTAACATAAGGAACTATAGAAAGTTCATCTCCATAAGCATAATTCATATTGGCATCTTGGCCACAAGCATAGCAAGTATCATCAAAAAGGGATATTTCAAGAGAATCAACGGGATCATAACAATCATCATAGCAATCATCCTTTGGTAAGAACGAAGGGGAATTAAACAATATACGAGTTGAAGAGTTACTCTCATTAGAAGGTGGGCACGGGTGATCAATCCGCTCTTCCTCCTTTTGTTCTTCGCTCTCCTCATCATCTTTTTCATCCAATGAGCTCACAGTTTCATCAATTTCTTCTTCCATAGCTTCCTGCAAAATATTAGTCTCTTCTTGGACAGCGGAGACTTTCTCAATAAATGCATGAATATTGTAATTATATTAATAATTATCATAGAAATATTTCAATATAGCAAAATTTTCAGGCCTATAAACATCATCATCTAAAGCTTCATACTTTTCAAACAAAGATTCAATTTCATAAGCAGCCTTAAAACCAACAAATTCTTCAATTTGTTCAACATCATAGTAATCATATATACCATTAGCATAAGAAGCTAAGGTTTTATTATCATTAAATTCGCATGAAAACGGAAGGTGTGGATCCTTCATCCTAGACCGACAAGTATAATCATATCTCAAGCATAGATACTGAGCATACCAATGCAACATATTAATTTGATCCCATAATAGTTTCCCTTTTTGTGTCAAGCAATAATCCCTAAAGTATTCACGTTGATCCAATGTTACTCCCATTATAAAGTTGAATGAGGTTTTCTCAGGATTATCAAAGTAGTACATAATATTTTGAACATAATGAGCATTGAGGGTTTTAAGAGGTTCTTCATCTCCATGAGTAGCAAGTACACCTAATATTTTTGGTATTTCGTGTTCCACATCCATAACTAAAGATAGAGAACAACTTAGAATAGCAAATAAAAATTACTTAGTGATAAAGCAAACAAGCACACACGAGAATATTCACCCCACGCTATGACTCCCCGGCAACGGCACCAGAAAAAGGTCTTGATAACCCGCAAGTATACGGGATGAATTGTAGCCTCTTTCGATAAGTAAGAGTGTCGAACCCAACAAGGAGCTAAAGGTAGAACAAATATTCCCTCAAGTTCTATCGACCACCGATACAACTCTACGCACGCTTGACATTCGCTTTACCTAGAACAAGTATGAAACTAGAAGAACTTTGCAAGTGTTGTTGGATAGGTTTGCAAGATAATAAAGAACACATAAATAAAAGCTAGGGGCTATTTAGATAAAGTAGCAAAAAGTAAATATAGCGAGTGTGGAGAAGTGGTGGTAGGAGTTGTGAAATTGTCCCTAAGCAATTGACTATGTTACTAGAACGGTAATCACTATTGCAATTCTATTTGAGGGAGAGGCATAAGCTAACATACTTTCTCTTCTTGGATCATATGGACTTATGATTGGAACTCTAGCAAGCATCCGCAACTACTAAAGATCATTAAGGTAAAACCCAACCATAGCATTAAAGTATCAAGTCCCCTTTATCCCATACACAAACAACCTACTTACTCGGGTCTGTGCTTCTGTCACTCATGCCACCCACCATAAGCAAATCATAAACATATTGCAAACCCTACAGCAGGAATCCCTCACGCTTGCGCAACATGGAGAGCACCATAGGACAGCACCAATAATAAAACATGCAACTCAAACCAATCATAGCAATTCATCAATCACCGATAGGACAACGAAAATCTACTCAGACATCATAGGATGGAAACACATCATAGGATAATAATATGAAGCATAAAGCACCATGTTCAAGTAGAGGGTATAGCAGGTTGCGGGAGAGTGGACTGCTGCATATAGATGGGCAAGGTGATGGAGATGTTGGTGAAGATGATGGAGGTGTTGGTGAAGATCGCCGTGATGATGATGGCCCCGGCAGCACTCCGGCGCCACCGAAAGCAAGGGGGAGTGAGCCCCCATTCTTCTTCTTCCTTGACCTTCTCCCTAGATGGGAGAAGGGTTTCCCCTCTGGTCCTTGGCTCCCATGGCTTGGGAGGGGCGAGAGCCCCTCCGAGATTGGATCTATCTCTCTGTCTCTGTGTTCCCTGATTCTGCCCCTTCACCGTTTCTTTTATATCCGGAGATCCATAACTCCGATAGGGGTGAATCTTTTGCCCAGAATTTTCTCATAAAATTAGCTTTCTTGCGGCAAAAGAAGAGCGCCAACCGCCTTACAGGTGGCCCACGAGGGTGCCAAGCACGTCCAGGGGGGAGGGCGCGCCCCCTGTCTCGTGGCCACCTCGGGCACCGTTTTGCGTTGATTCTTCCTCCGGAAAATCCCAAATATTCCAAAATAACTCTCCGTCCGTTTTCATCCCGTTTGGATTCCGTTTGATATTGGGTTTCTGGGAAACATAAAACATGCAACAAACAAGAACTAGCACTGGGCACTGGATCAATATGTTAGTCCCAAAAATAGTATAAAAAGTAGCCAAAAGTATATAAAAGTTGAAGAATATTGGCATGGAACAATAAAAAATTATAGATACGATGGAGACGTATCAGACCACAAAAGAGATACCAATGCAAGAACCAATACTAGGTGGTAGTGACCATTATCTATTGCACAAAAGGTAACCGGACATTATCCTTATTCATTATGAGCCAACCTCCCAAATGATATGGTTGTGGCCGACGAGAGGTCGCCGTGGAGGCATCCAATATCCTCCCTGCCGGTAGATCTAGGCGTCGTTGTCCACTAGGCCAAGATCTGAAGTGTCCATCCCGCACACAAGCACAAAAGAGATCCCAATGCAAGAACAAATACTAGGTGGTACTGAGCATTATCTATTGCACAAAAGGTAATCGGAAATTATCCTTATGCATTATGTACCAACCTCCCAAACGATATGGTTGTGGCCGACCAGAGGTCGCCGAGGAGGCAACCAAGATCCTCCCTGCCGGTAGATCTAGGCGTCCTTGTCCACTAGGCCAAGATCCGAAGTGTCCATCCCGCGCACGACCAAAAAAGAGAACCCAATGCGAGAACAAATACTGGGTGGTAGTGAGCATTATCTATTGCACAAAAGGTAATCGGACATTGTCCTTATTCATTATGAACCAACCTCCTAAATGATATGGTTGTGGCTGACGAGAGGTTGCCGAGGAGGCAACCGAGATCCTCCCTGCCGATAGATCTAGGCGTCGTTGTCTACTAGGCCAAGATCCAAAGTGTCCATCCCGTGCACAACCAGAAAAGAGATCCCAATGCAAGAACAAATACTAGGTGGTAGTGAGCATGATCTATTGCACAAAAGCTAATCGGACATTGTCCTTATTCATTATGAACCAACCTCCCAAATGATGTGCTTGTGGGCGATCAGAGGTCACCGAGGAGGCAACCGAGATCCTCCATGCCAGTAGATCTAGGCGTCGTTGTCCACCAGGCCAATATTCGAAGTGTCCATCTCGCGCACAACCACAAAAGAGATCCCAATGAGAGAACAAATACTAGGTGGTAGTGAGCATTATCTATTGCACAAAAGGTAATTAGACATTATCGTTATTCATTATGAATCAACCTCCCAAATGATATGGTTGTGGCCGACGAGAGGTCGCCGAGGAGGCAGCCGAGATCCTCCCTGCCGGTAGATCTAGTGATCATTGTCCACTGGGCCAGGAGCCGAAGTGTCCATCCCGCGCACGACCACAAAATAGATCCCAATGTGAGAACAAATACTAGGTGGTAGTGAGCATTATCTATTGCACAAAAGGTAATCGTACACTATCCTTATTCATTATGAACGAACCTCCCAAATGATATGGTTGTGGCCGACGAGAGGTCACCGAGGAGGCAACCGAGATCCTCCCTGCTGGTAGATCTAGGCATCATTGTCCACTAGGCCAAGATACGAGGTTTCCATCCCTCGGACGACCACAAAAGAGATCCCAATGCGAGAACAAATACTAGGTGGTAGTGAGCACTATCTATTGCACAAAAGGTAATCGGACATTATCCTTATTCATTATGAACCAACCTCCTAAATGATATGGTTGTGGCCGATGACAGGTCGTCGAGGAGGCAACCAAGATCCTCCATGTCAGTAGATCTAGGCATCGTTGTCCACTAGGCCAAGATACGACGTGTCCACCCCGCGCACGACCACAAAAGATCCCAATGCGAGAACAAATACTAGGTGGTAGAGAGCATTACCTATTGCACAAAAGGTAACCAGACATTATCCTTATTCATTATGAACCAACCTCCCAAATGATATGGTTGTGGCCGACGAGAGGTCGCCGAGGAGGCAACCAAGATCCTCCCTGCCGGTAGATCTTGGCGTCATTGTCCACTAGGTCAAGATTCGAAGTGTCCATCCCCCGCACGACCACAAAAGAGATGCCAATGCGAGAAAAAATACTAGGTGGTAGTGAGCATTATCTATTGCACAAAAGGTAATCGGACATTATCCTTACTCATTATGAACCAACCTCCCCAATGGTTGTGGCTGACGAGAGGTCGCCGAGGAGGCAACCGAGATCCTCCATGTTAGTCGATCTAGGCGTCGTTGTCCACTAGGCCAAGATCCGAAGTGTCCATCCCGCGCACGACCACAAAAGAGATCCCAATGCGACAAAAATTACTAGGTGGTACTGACCATTATCTATTGCACAAAAGGTAATCGGACACTATCCTTATTCATTGTGAACCAACCTCCCAAATGATATGGTTGTGGCCGACGGAATGCGTCGAGGAGGCAACCAAGATCCTCCCGGCCGGTAGATGTAGGCGTCCTTGTCCACTAGGCCAAGATCCGAAGTGTCCATCCCGCGCACGACCAAAAAAGAGATCCCAATGCGAGAACAAATAATAGGTGTTAGTGAGCATGATCTATAGCACAAAAGGTAATCGGGCATTGTCGTTATTCATTATGAACCAACCTCCCAAATGATATGGTTGTGGCCAACGACACGTCGCCGAGGAGGCAACCGAGATCCCCCTGCTAGTAGATCTAGGCATCATTGTCCACTAGGCCAAGATCCGAAGTGTCCATCCTGCGCATGACCACAGAAGAGATCCCAATGCGAGAACAAATACTAGGTGGTAGTGAGTATTATTTATTGCACAAAAGGTAATCAGACATTATCCTTATTCAATATGAACCAACCTTCCAAATGATATGGTTGTGGCCGACGAGAGGTCGCCGAGGAGGCATCCAATATCCTCCCTGCCGGTAGATCTAGGCGTCGTTGTCCACTAGGCCAAGATCCGAAGTGTCCATCCCGCGCACAAGCACAAAAGAGATCCTAATGCAAGAACAAATACTAGGTGGTACTGAGCATTATCTATTGCACAAAAGGTAATCGGAAATTATCCT
>NC_057795.1:645999083-646000694 GCF_018294505.1 Triticum aestivum
CCAACCTCCTAAATGATATGGTTGTGGCTGACGAGAGGTTGCCGAGGAGGCAACCGAGATCCTCCCTGCCAATAGATCTAGGCGTCGTTGTCCACTAGGCAAAGATCCAAAGTGTCCATCCCGTGCACAACCAGAAAAGAGATCCCAATGCAAGAACAAATACTAGGTGGTAGTGAGCATGATCTATTGCACAAAAGCTAATCGGACATTGTCCTTATTCATTATGAACCAACCTCCCAAATGATGTGCTTGTGGGCGATCAGAGGTCGCCGAGGAGGCAACCGAGATCCTCCATGCCAGTAGATCTAGGCGTCGTTGTCCACCAGGCCAATATCCGAAGTGTCCATCTCGCGCACAACCACAAAAGAGATCCCAATGAGAGAACAAATACTAGGTGGTAGTGAGCATTATCTATTGCACAAAAGGTAATTAGACATTATCGTTATTCATTATGAATCAACCTCCCAAATGATATGGTTCTGGCCGACGAGAGGTCGCCGAGGAGGCAGCCGAGATCCTCCCTGCCGGTAGATCTAGTTATCATTGTCCACTGGGCCAAGAGCCGAAGTGTCCATCCCGCGCACGACCACAAAATAGATCCCAATGTGAGAAGAAATACTAGGTGGTAGTGAGCATTATCTATTGTACAAAAGGTAATCATACACTATCCTTATTCATTATGAACGAACCTCCCAAATGATATGGTTGTGGCCGACGAGAGGTCACCGAGGAGGCAACCAAGATCCTCCTTGTCGGTAGATCTAGGCGACATTGTCCACTAAGCCAAGATCCGAAGTGTCCATCCCGCGCACGACCACAAAAGAGGTCCCAATGAAAGAACAAATACTAGGTGGTAGTGAGAATTATCTATTGCACAAAAGGTAATCAGACATTATCCTTATTCATTATGAACCAACATCCCTAATGATATGGTTGTGGCCGACGAGAGGTCACCGAGGAGGCAACCGAGATCCTCCCTGCCGGTAGATCTAGGCATCATTGTCCACTAGGCCAAGATACGAGGTTTCCATCCCCCGGACGACCACAAAAGAGATCCCAATGCGAGAACAAATACTAGGTGGTAGTGAGCACTATCTATTGCACAAAAGGTAATCGGACATTATCCTTATTCATTATGAACCAACCTCCTAAATGATATGGTTGTGGCCGACGACAGGTCGTCGAGGAGGCAACCAAGATCCTCCATGTCGGTAGATCTAGGCATCGTTGTCCACTAGGCCAAGATACGACATGTCCACCCCGCGCACGACCACAAAAGAGATCCCAATGCAAGAACAAATACTAGGTGGTAGAGAGCATTACCTATTGCACAAAAGGTAACCGGACATTATCCTTCTTCATTATGAACCAACCTCCCAAATGATATGGTTGTGGCCGACGAGAGGTCGGCGAGGAGGCAACCAAGATCCTCCCTACCGGTAGATCTAGGCGTCATTGTCCACTAGGTCAAGATTCGAAGTGTCCATCCCGCGCACGACCACAAAAGAGATCCCAATGCGAGAACAAATACTAGGTGGTAGTGCGCATTATCTATTGCACAAAAGGTAATCGGACATTATCCTTACTCATTATGAACCAATCTCCCCAATG
>NC_057795.1:646000966-646002827 GCF_018294505.1 Triticum aestivum
CCAATGGTTGTGGCTGACGAGAGGTCGCCGAGGAGGGAACCGAGATCCTCCATGTTAGTCGATCTAGGCGTCGTTGTCCACTAGGCCAAGATCCGAAGTGTCCATCCCGCGCACGACCACAAAAGAGATCCCAATGCGACAAAAAATACTAGGTGGTACTGACCATTATCTATTGCACAAAAGGTAATCGGACATTATCCCTATTCATTGTGAACCAACCTCCCAAATGATATGGTTGTGGCCGACGGAATGCATCGAGGCAACCAAGATCCTCCCGGCCAGTAGATCTAGGCGTCCTTGTCCACTAGGCCAAGATCCGAAGTGTCCATCCTGCGCACGACCAAAAAAGAGATCCCAATGCGAGAACAAATAATAGGTGGTAGTGAGCATGATCTATAGCACAAAAGGTAATCGGGCATTGTCGTTATTCATTATGAACCAACCTCCCAAATGATATGGTTGTGGCCAATGACACGTCGCCGAGGAGGCAACCGAGATCCCCCTGCCGGTAGATCTAGGCATCATTGTCCACTAGGCCAAGATCCGAAGTGCCATCCTGCGCACGACCACAGAAGAGATCCCAATGCGAGAACAAATACTAGGTGGTAGTGAGTATTATCTATTGCACAAAAGGTAATTGGACATTATCCTTATTCAATATGAACCAACCATCCAAATGATATGGTTGTGGCCAATGACATGTCACCGAGTAGGCAACCGAGATCCTCCCTGTCAGTAGATCTAGGCGTCGTTGTCCACTAGGCCAAGATCCGAAGTGTCCATCTCGCGCACAACCACAAAAGAGATCCCAATGCGAGAACAAATACTAGGTGGTAGTGAGCATTATCTATTGCACAAAAGGTAATCGGACATTATCCTTATTCGTTATGAATCAACCTCCCAAATGATATGGTTGTGGCCAACGATAGGTTGCCGAGGAGGCAAACGAGATCCTCCCTGCCGGTAGATCTACGCATCATTGTCCACTAGCACTACTAGGGAAAACCTTTTACATAGAGTCTTGGCAGTAGCGCAGTTTAAAAACAAACGCTACTGCTAATTAGCAGTAGCGAGCTTGAGGAAACCGCGCTATAAATAACCCGGTAGCAGTAGCGCTCTAGGTGAAACAAGCGCTACTACTATAATTGCCACGGTGTTGCCTCCAGGATAGATATAGTAGTAGCGTCCTTCCCTGGAAGCGCTACTGCTAAAGTACTTAGTAGCAGCATTTTTCTTCAAAACTCCCTGTTGCTATGTATTGCACCTAATTAAGTTTAGTCCCATACTGCTAAGCGAACAAGGTGTTTACCACCTTAAATATGTTACTTCTCAAACTATCCCGAGCACTTGGTCTTCATTGAACTATATGTGTAGGATTTGTGGCTGCAATATGAATCTTCACTAGTGCCTATACAGGTACTGTCAGGATTCATGTTAACTATTTAGATTCTACACGAAAAGATCAAAGATGACCAATGTATATTTTTGATGTGTGCTTAGACTTAGCAGTAGCGTTTTTCTGTAAAACACGCTATAGCTAAATTAGCTATAGCGTTTTTCCTAAAGTGCTCTACTGCTAGTTCAACTTAACCACCCGTGGGCTCAAAATGTTGCTAACTCCTCCTTTCCCCCCATTCCCCTACTCATCTGTCACCGCCGCCCGAGCCCGAGCCTGCCCTCACCGCTGCCGCCCGAGGCCGGCCTCAACCTCACCGTCGCCGCCCGCCGCCGCTCTCGACCTCACTGTCGCCGCCCTTGACCTCACCACCGCCGCCCGAGCCCGCCCAGCACCGCCGCCTCCCGATCCCGAGCCCGCCCTCGCCGCCCTTACCTCTTCGTCGTCGAGCACCTCCCTGCCGTC
>NC_057795.1:646003293-646006518 GCF_018294505.1 Triticum aestivum
TCTGCTTAGTTAGTAGATGTTTTTTAGTAGTAGTAGATGTTAATTTAGGGTTCATAGATTATGATTTTTAGTAGTAGTAGATGTTAATTAGTAGTAGTGATGGTACTAGTTAACTAGGGCAGTATGGTTAATAGTAGATGTTTTTTACTATAGTGTAATGTAGTTTTTTTTACTGTTTTTAGTAAGTGTTTAAAATAATTAGTAAGTAAATTAATAAACTAGTTGAACTAGTTTTGGTTTAGTTGAACTAGTTTAGTAAGTATATTAATAAACTAGTTGAACTAGTTGAATTAATAGAACTAATGTATTATTAGTAAGAAAATTAATATAACTAGTTGAACTACTTTATTTTTAGAAAGAACTAGTTTTTCTATTTATAGTAAGTTTATATTTAGTAAGAACTAGTTGAATTAATAGAACTAGTTAAACATGTCATATTTGTTGTTATTTTTTTAGTTTAAGCAATTATTCGGGATGTATTAGTGATAACTTATAGGGTTTTTGCTTTTGCAGAAATCAAGGAGCCCCTCCATCATCCCCGCCGTCGTCCCTGTCACCGACCCCCTCTGACCTCGAGGTGAGACCAGCCAAATCTCGAAGTCAATATGAGTCCTATAAGTTATATATGATGTAGATAAAAACGTGTATATCTTGTGTTGCTCAAATAGGATATGTGGTTGCCCAAGTGGCCGGTCATGTTCAGGTTACACCTCCGAGTGGCCTATGTTTTGCCGGAGTGTTGATTAATTTCCGCTCCGGCAGATTTCAGGCATTCGATATGTCCCTTTTTAGCAAAGGTCATGCCGGATTTTTCCGTGAATTCTGGCATGACTTGTGCTAGAATATGTAGGAAATATCAAGTGGCCTGGATTTTCTCGAAAAATAATGATCTAATTTAGGTTTTTTAGTACATATACTTAATTGTACAAGTTTAATCTTTGAATTATGAACATAGGAAATGTCGTACTCGGATGACGAAAGTCTCCTGGGGGAGTGCAGCTGGTGCCACGACGATCGAGGTCTGTGCGACAGGTGCCCTCACCTGGACGAAGATCGGCGCTTCAGCATTAAGCTCGAGGAGACCTTCGATGTTGAAACGGTAAGCAACGACGACAACTGTTTTTTCTTAATTAAGCATGACTTCAACTATTTCAACGTCTAATTTTCATCTTTTACAATTTGACTAGGCTAACCCATGCCATGCAAGACGCTATGTCTTGGAGAGGATGGGTTTTGAACACCATGAAAATTTTGAAACAAAGAAAATACACCTAAGGACCCATCATGATATGGATTTTGAAGTAAATATGTACAATTCTCAGAGCGTAACCCATTTTGGTTGCCAAAATTGGGAAGCACTTTGCAAATTGTATGGTTTTTATGAGGTTATGATTGTCACCATGGATCTTGGTGATCCTGACATTGAGCAAGACAATATGGACATTTGGGTCCTTGTTGATACGCTTCCAATTCTACCGCTATGTGAGTTTCTCAAACATAGTTATTAACTAATTTATATTGTTTATTTCAAAATAGTTGACAGCTTATTTCCATTGACAGCTTATTTTCATTCTTCAAAGAATGTGCAGAAGATGGTAGACAAAACCCACTACACCGATGGCTCCGAATTAACTTATAAGGAGAAAAATCATCTGATCGCATTTTGTACTTATCTTGAGAATTACAATACCTATTATTGAACTCCTCCAAATTATGGTGAATACGTGCCACTAGTGCACGTATTGAACCACGGTAACTTCTATGGAGATACCCTGGTAATATTTTTTACTATTACGACATCCGTGCATCTTTTGCATACTTCTAAAACTAGTACATCATTGCTAACTACGAAGTTATTAGTACATCATTGCTAGCTATGAAATTATTACTATGTTTTTCAACAGAAAATCCCGATGGATTGTGTGCCTCATCTGATGTATCAGAATGGTCGCCTTGAAGTTCTGAACATACAGCCAGGTCATCCTACTGATCTCACCTGTGCATATCGTATTTCTAAAACCGGTGAACACATGCTAATCAAAGAATGGAAAAAATGTTTGGACATTCGTAAGGAGGTTCTTGGAAGTAACATTAAGCAAAAGGCAAGAATTGGAGATAGGATAATCTCCATTCTCCATAATGGAGAGTCCGGGGCTATCTTGTTTTTTGCTATTTTACCTTAGAGAATATAGTAGGTCCTATGGGAATGTAGTAGGTCCTATGAGGTACAATATGTTTATTATGTGGTACAATGTGTTTGAGATGATGATGAGTAGTTGTGATTATGACTAGTGACCAATTTGCTATGTGATGTCCCGTTGATGAAAACGATGATCATAAGAAGGTGTTATATGACAATGATGTATTATGATGATAAGTTGTTAATGATATGATGATGATGATGATATTTATTATATCATTGGGTGAAAGAACCGCGGATTAGTTTCCAGTGGATGTCCATCCACTTGAAACTAGTCAACGGTTCTTTCACCCCGTGATGTAATAACTCATTATGATGTAAAAATAATCTCTAAATTCCTGTTGTATGAAAACTTGTATAAATGTGTATGAATACAACATGAAATAAAAAGGAAATAAAATATGAAATAATAATAGTAGTAACCCACGCTACTAGTAATTACCAATAGCGCTCTTCGGAGAAAGCGCTACTACTAAGTCGATATAGCAGTAGCGTGGGTTAACGCACGCTACTGCTAACCTTTAGCTGTAGCGCCGTACCAGTAGCGCTCCTGCCCGCGCTACTGATAGGCCTAAAACCCGCGCTGCTGCTAGGATTTTCCCTACTCGTGCAGGCCAAGATCCGAAGTGTCCATCCCGCGCACGACCACAAAATAGATCCCAATGCGAGAACAAATACTAGGTGGTACTGAGCATTATCTATTGCACAAAAGGTAATTGTACACTATCCTTATTCATTATGAACCAACCTCCCAAATGATATGGTTGTGGCCGACGAGAGATCGCCGAGGAGGCAACCGAGATCCTCCCTGCCGGTAGACCTAGGTGTCGTTGTCCACTAGGCCAAGATCCGAAGTGTCCATCCCGCGCACGACCACAAAAGAGATCCCAATGCGAGAACAAATACTAGGTGGTACTTAGCATTATCTATTGCACAAAAGGTAACCGGACATTATCCTTAATCATTATCAACCAACCTCCCAAATGATATGGTTGTGGCCGACGAGAGGTCGCCGAGGAGGCAAC
>NC_057795.1:646006528-646007720 GCF_018294505.1 Triticum aestivum
CTTATTCATTACGAACCAACCTCCCAAATGATATGGTTGTGGCTAACGAGAGGTCGCCGAGAGGGCAACGGAGATCCTCCCTGCCGGTAGATCTAGGCGCCGTTGTCCACTAGGCCAATATCCGAAGTGCCCATCCCACGCACAACCACAACAGAGATCCCAATGAGAGAACAAATACTAGGTGGTAGTGAGCATTATCTATTGCACAAAAGATAATCGGACATTATCCTTATTCATTATGAACCAACCTCCCAAATGATATGGTTGTGGCCGACGAGAGGTCGCCGAGGAGCCAACCGAGATCCTCCCTGCCGGTAGATCTAGTTATCATTGGCCACTAGGCCAAGATCCGAAGTTTCCATACCGCGCACGACCACAAAATAGATCCCAATGTGAGAAGAAATACTAGGTGGTAGTGAGCATTATCTATTGCACAAAAGGTAAGCATACACAATCCTTATCCATTATGAACGAACCTCCCAAATGATATGGTTGTGGCCGACAAGAGGTTGCCGAGGAGTCAACCGAGATCCTCCCTACCGGTAGATCTAGGCGACGTTGTCCACTAGGCCAAGATCCGAAGTGTCCATCCCGCACACGACAACAAAAGAGATCCCAATGCAAGAACAAATACTAGGTGGTAGTGAACATTATCTATTGCACAAATGGTAATCGGACATTATCCTTATTCATTATGAACCAAGATCCCTAATGATATGGTTGTGGCCGACGAGAGGTCACCGAGGAGGCAACCGAGATCCTCCCTGCCGGTAGATCTAGGCATCGTTCTCCACCAGGCCATGATACGAGGTTTCCATCCCTCAGACGACCACAAAAGAGATCCCAATGCAAGAACAAATACTAGGTGGTAGTGAGCATTATCTATAGCACAAAAGGTAAACGGACATTATCCTTATTCATTATGAACCAACCTCCCAAATGATATGGTTGTGGCCGACGACAGGTCGCCGAGGAGGCAACCGAGATCCTCCCTGCCGGTAGATCTAGGCATCGTTGTCCACTAGGCCAAGATCCGAAGTGTCCATCCCGCACACGACCACAAAGAGATCCCAACGCGAGAACAAATACTAGGTGGTAGTGAGAATTATCTATTGCACAAAAGGTAATCGGACATTGTCCTTATTCATTATGAACCAACCTCCCAAATGATGTGCTTTTGGGCGATGAGAGG
>NC_057795.1:646007730-646008694 GCF_018294505.1 Triticum aestivum
TACTAGGTGGTAGTGAGCATTATCTATTGCACAAAAGGGTAATCGAACATTATCCTTATTCATTATAAACCAACCTCCCAAATGATATGGTTGTGGCCGACGAGAGGTCGCCGACGAGGCAACCGAGATCCTCCTTGCCGGTTGATCTAGGCGTTGTTGTCCACTAGGCCAAGATCCGAAGTGTCCATCCCACACACGACCACAAAAGATATCTCAATGCGAGAACAAATATTAGGTGGTAGTGATCATTATATATTGCATAAAAGGTAATCGGACATTATCCTTATTCATTACGAACCAACCTCCCAAATGATATGGTTGTGGCTAACGAGAGGTCGCCGAGAGGGCAACGGAGATCCTCCCTGCCGGTAGATCTAGGCGCCGTTGTCCACTAGGCTAATATCCGAAGTGCCCATCCCACGCACAACCACAAAAGAGATCCCAATGAGAGAACAAATACTAGGTGGTAGTGAGCATTATCTATTGCACAAAAGATAATCGGACATTATCCTTATTCATTATGAACCAACCTCCCAAATGATATGGTTGTGGCCGACGAGAGGTCGCCGAGGAGGCAACCAAGATCCTCCCTGCCGGTAGATCTAGGCGTCGTTGTCCACTAGGCCAAGATCCAAAGTGTCCATCCCGCACACGACCACAAAGAGATCCCAACGCGAGAACAAATACTAGGTGGTAGTGAGAATTATCTATTGCACAAAAGGTAATCGGACATTGTCCTTATTCATTATGAACCAACCTCCCAAATGATGTGCTTTTGGGCGATGAGAGGTCGCCGAGGAGGCAACCGAGATCCTCCCTGCCAGTAGATCTAGGCGTCGTTGTCCACTAGGCCAAGATCCGAAGTGTCCATCCCACACACGACCACAAAAGAGATCTCAATGCGAGAACAAATACTAGGTGGTAGTGAGCATTATCTATTGCACAAAAGGGTAATCGAACATTA
>NC_057795.1:646008704-646009896 GCF_018294505.1 Triticum aestivum
CTTATTCATTATAAACCAACCTCCCAAATGATATGGTTGTGGCTAACGAGAGGTCGCCGAGAGGGCAACGGAGATCCTCCCTGCCGGTAGATCTAGGCGCCGTTGTCCACTAGGCCAATATCCGAAGTGCCCATCCCACGCACAACCACAACAGAGATCCCAATGAGAGAACAAATACTAGGTGGTAGTGAGCATTATCTATTGCACAAAAGATAATCGGACATTATCCTTATTCATTATGAACCAACCTCCCAAATGATATGGTTGTGGCCGACGAGAGGTCGCCGAGGAGCCAACCGAGATCCTCCCTGCCGGTAGATCTAGTTATCATTGGCCACTAGGCCAAGATCCGAAGTTTCCATACCGCGCACGACCACAAAATAGATCCCAATGTGAGAAGAAATACTAGGTGGTAGTGAGCATTATCTATTGCACAAAAGGTAAGCATACACAATCCTTATCCATTATGAACGAACCTCCCAAATGATATGGTTGTGGCCGACAAGAGGTTGCCGAGGAGTCAACCGAGATCCTCCCTACCGGTAGATCTAGGCGACGTTGTCCACTAGGCCAAGATCCGAAGTGTCCATCCCGCACACGACAACAAAAGAGATCCCAATGCAAGAACAAATACTAGGTGGTAGTGAACATTATCTATTGCACAAATGGTAATCGGACATTATCCTTATTCATTATGAACCAAGATCCCTAATGATATGGTTGTGGCCGACGAGAGGTCACCGAGGAGGCAACCGAGATCCTCCCTGCCGGTAGATCTAGGCATCGTTCTCCACCAGGCCATGATACGAGGTTTCCATCCCTCAGACGACCACAAAAGAGATCCCAATGCAAGAACAAATACTAGGTGGTAGTGAGCATTATCTATAGCACAAAAGGTAAACGGACATTATCCTTATTCATTATGAACCAACCTCCCAAATGATATGGTTGTGGCCGACGACAGGTCGCCGAGGAGGCAACCGAGATCCTCCCTGCCGGTAGATCTAGGCATCGTTGTCCACTAGGCCAAGATCCGAAGTGTCCATCCCGCACACGACCACAAAGAGATCCCAACGCGAGAACAAATACTAGGTGGTAGTGAGAATTATCTATTGCACAAAAGGTAATCGGACATTGTCCTTATTCATTATGAACCAACCTCCCAAATGATGTGCTTTTGGGCGATGAGAGG
>NC_057795.1:646009906-646011355 GCF_018294505.1 Triticum aestivum
ATTGCACAAAAGGGTAATCGAACATTATCCTTATTCATTATAAACCAACCTCCCAAATGATATGGTTGTGGCCGACGAGAGGTCGCCGACGAGGCAACCGAGATCCTCCTTGCCGGTTGATCTAGGCGTCGTTGTCCACTAGGCCAAGATCCGAAGTGTCCATCCCACACACGACCACAAAAGAGATCTCAATGCGAGAACAAATATTAGGTGGTAGTGATCATTATATATTGCATAAAAGGTAATCGGACATTATCCTTATTCATTACGAACCAACCTCCCAAATGATATGGTTGTGGCTAACGAGAGGTCGCCGAGAGGGCAACGGAGATCCTCCCTGCCGGTAGATCTAGGCGCCGTTGTCCACTAGGCCAATATCCGAAGTGCCCATCCCACGCACAACCACAACAGAGATCCCAATGAGAGAACAAATACTAGGTGGTAGTGAGCATTATCTATTGCACAAAAGATAATCGGACATTATCCTTATTCATTATGAACCAACCTCCCAAATGATATGGTTGTGGCCGACGAGAGGTCGCCGAGGAGCCAACCGAGATCCTCCCTGCCGGTAGATCTAGTTATCATTGGCCACTAGGCCAAGATCCGAAGTTTCCATACCGCGCACGACCACAAAATAGATCCCAATGTGAGAAGAAATACTAGGTGGTAGTGAGCATTATCTATTGCACAAAAGGTAAGCATACACAATCCTTATCCATTATGAACGAACCTCCCAAATGATATGGTTGTGGCCGACAAGAGGTTGCCGAGGAGTCAACCGAGATCCTCCCTACCGGTAGATCTAGGCGACGTTGTCCACTAGGCCAAGATCCGAAGTGTCCATCCCGCACACGACAACAAAAGAGATCCCAATGCAAGAACAAATACTAGGTGGTAGTGAACATTATCTATTGCACAAATGGTAATCGGACATTATCCTTATTCATTATGAACCAAGATCCCTAATGATATGGTTGTGGCCGACGAGAGGTCACCGAGGAGGCAACCGAGATCCTCCCTGCCGGTAGATCTAGGCATCGTTCTCCACCAGGCCATGATACGAGGTTTCCATCCCTCAGACGACCACAAAAGAGATCCCAATGCAAGAACAAATACTAGGTGGTAGTGAGCATTATCTATAGCACAAAAGGTAAACGGACATTATCCTTATTCATTATGAACCAACCTCCCAAATGATATGGTTGTGGCCGACGACAGGTCGCCGAGGAGGCAACCGAGATCCTCCCTGCCGGTAGATCTAGGCATCGTTGTCCACTAGGCCAAGATCCGAAGTGTCCATCCCGCACACGACCACAAAGAGATCCCAACGCGAGAACAAATACTAGGTGGTAGTGAGAATTATCTATTGCACAAAAGGTAATCGGACATTGTCCTTATTCATTATGAACCAACCTCCCAAATGATGTGCTTTTGGGCGATGAGAGG
>NC_057795.1:646011365-646012284 GCF_018294505.1 Triticum aestivum
CTTATTCATTACGAACCAACCTCCCAAATGATATGGTTGTGGCTAACGAGAGGTCGCCGAGAGGGCAACGGAGATCCTCCCTGCCGGTAGATCTAGGCGCCGTTGTCCACTAGGCCAATATCCGAAGTGCCCATCCCACGCACAACCACAACAGAGATCCCAATGAGAGAACAAATACTAGGTGGTAGTGAGCATTATCTATTGCACAAAAGATAATCGGACATTATCCTTATTCATTATGAACCAACCTCCCAAATGATATGGTTGTGGCCGACGAGAGGTCGCCGAGGAGCCAACCGAGATCCTCCCTGCCGGTAGATCTAGTTATCATTGGCCACTAGGCCAAGATCCGAAGTTTCCATACCGCGCACGACCACAAAATAGATCCCAATGTGAGAAGAAATACTAGGTGGTAGTGAGCATTATCTATTGCACAAAAGGTAAGCATACACTATCCTTATCCATTATGAACGAACCTCCCAAATGATATGGTTGTGGCCGACAAGAGGTTGCCGAGGAGGCAACCGAGATCCTCCCTACCGGTAGATCTAGGCGACGTTGTCCACTAGGCCAAGATCCGAAGTGTCCATCCCGCACACGACAACAAAAGAGATCCCAATGCAAGAACAAATACTAGGTGGTAGTGAACATTATCTATTGCACAAATGGTAATCGGACATTATCCTTATTCATTATGAACCAAGATCCCTAATGATATGGTTGTGGCCGACGAGAGGTCGCCGAGGAGGCAACCGAGATCCTCCCTGCCGGTAGATCTAGGCATCGTTCTCCACCAGGCCATGATACGAGGTTTCCATCCCTCAGACGACCACAAAAGAGATCCCAATGCAAGAACAAATACTAGGTGGTAGTGAGCATTATCTACTGCACAAAAGGTAAACGGACATTATCCTTATTC
>NC_057795.1:646013983-646015628 GCF_018294505.1 Triticum aestivum
CATTATCTATTGCACAAAAGGTAATCGTACACTATCCTTATTCATTATGAACGAAACTCCCAAATGATATGGTTGTGGCCGACGAGAGGTTGCTGAGGAGGTAACAGAGATCCTCCCTGCCGGTAGATCTAGGCGACATTGTCCACTAGGCCAAGATCCGAAGTGTCCATCCCGAGCACGACCACAAAAGAGATCCCAATGCAAGAACAAATACTAGGTGGTAGTGAAAATTATCTATTTCACAAAAGGTAATCGAACATTATCCTTATTCATTATGAACCAACATCCCTAATGATATGGTTGTGGCCGATGAGAGGTCGCCGAGGAGGCAACCGAGATCCTCCCTGCCGGTAGATCTGGGCATCGTTGTCCACTAGCCCAAGATACGAGGTTTCCATCCCTTGGACAACCACAAAAGAGATCCCAATGCGAGAACAAATACTAGGTGGTAGTGAGCATTATCTATTGCCGAAAAGGTAATCGGACATTATCCTTCTTCATTATGAACCAACCTCCCAAATGATATGGTTGTGGCCGACGACAGGTCGACGAGGAGGCAACCGAGATCCTCCCTGCCGGTAGATCTAGGCATCGTTGTCCACTAGGCCAAGATACGACGTGTCCATCCCGCGCGCGACCACAAAAGAGATCCCAATGCGAGAACAAATATTAGGTGGTAGTTAGCATTATCTATTGCACAAAAGTAAACCGGACATTATCCTTATTCATTATGAACCAACCTCCCAAATGATATGGTTGTGGCTGACGAGAGGTCGCCGAGGAGGCAACCAACATCCTCCCTGTCGGTAGATCTAGGCGTCATTGTCCACTAGGCCAAGATTCAATGTGTCCATCCCGCGCACGACCACAAAAGAGATCCCAATGCGAGAACAAATACTAGGTGGTAGTGAGCATTATATATTGCACAAAAGGTAATCGGACATTATCCTTACTCATTATTAACCAACCTCCCAAATGGTTGTGGCCGACGAGAGGTCGTCGAGGAGGCAACCGAGATCCTCCCTGTCAGTAGATCTAGGCGTCGTTGTCCACTAGGCCAAGATCCGAAGTGTCCATCCCGAGCACGACCACAAAAGAGATCCCAATGCAAGAACAAATACTAGGTGGTAGTGAAAATTATCTATTGCACAAAAGGTAATCGAACATTATCCTTATTCATTATGAACCAACATCCCTAATGATAAGGTTGTGGCCGACGAGAGGTCGCCGAGGAGGCAACCGAGATCCTCCCTGCCGGTAGATCTGGGCATCGTTGTCCACTAGGCCAAGATACAAGGTTTCCATCCCTCGGACGACCACAAAAGAGATCCCAATGCAAGAACAAATACTAGGTGGTAGTGAGCATTATCTATTGCACAAAAGGTAATCGGACATTATCCTTCTTCATTATGAACCATACTCCCAAATGATATGGTTGTGGCCGACGAGAATGCGTCGAGGAGGCAACCAAGATCCTCCCGGCCGGTAGATCTAGGCGTCCTTGTCCACTAGGCCAAGATCCGAAGTGTCCGTCCCGTGCACGACCAAAAAAGAGATCCCAATGCGAGAACAAATAATAGGTGGTAGTGAGCATGATCTATAGCACAAAAGGTAATCGGACATCGTCCTTATTCATTATGAACCA
>NC_057795.1:646016631-646017291 GCF_018294505.1 Triticum aestivum
TATCCTTATTCATTATAAACCAACCTCCCAAATGATATGGTTGTGGCCGACGAGAGGTCGCCGACGAGGCAACCGAGATCCTCCTTGCCGGTTGATCTAGGCGTTGTTGTCCACTAGGCCAAGATCCGAAGTGTCCATCCCACACACGACCACAAAAGATATCTCAATGAGAGAACAAATATTAGGTGGTAGTGAGCATTATATATTGCATAAAAGGTAATCGGACATTATCCTTATTCATTGCGAACCAACCTCCCAAATGATATGGTTGTGGCTAACGAGAGGTCGCCGAGAGGGCAACGGAGATCCTCCCTGCCGGTAGATCTAGGCGCCGTTGTCCACTAGGCCAAGATCCGAAGTGCCCATCCCACGCACAACCACAAAAGAGATCCCAATGAGAGAACAAATACTAGGTGGTAGTGAGCATTATCTATTGCACAAAAGATAATCGGACATTATCCTTATTCATTATGAACCAACCTCCCAAATGATATGGTTGTGGCCGACGAGAGGTCGCCGAGGAGGCAACCAAGATCCTCCCTGCCGGTAGGCGTCGTTGTCCACTAGGCCAAGATCCGAAGTGTCCATCCCGCACACGACCACAAAGAGATCCCAACGCGAGAACAAATACTAGGTGGTAGTGAGAATTATCTATTGCAC
>NC_057795.1:646017630-646018822 GCF_018294505.1 Triticum aestivum
CTTATTCATTACGAACCAACCTCCCAAATGATATGGTTGTGGCTAACGAGAGGTCGCCGAGAGGGCAACGGAGATCCTCCCTGCCGGTAGATCTAGGCGCCGTTGTCCACTAGGCCAATATCCGAAGTGCCCATCCCACGCACAACCACAACAGAGATCCCAATGAGAGAACAAATACTAGGTGGTAGTGAGCATTATCTATTGCACAAAAGATAATCGGACATTATCCTTATTCATTATGAACCAACCTCCCAAATGATATGGTTGTGGCCGACGAGAGGTCGCCGAGGAGCCAACCGAGATCCTCCCTGCCGGTAGATCTAGTTATCATTGGCCACTAGGCCAAGATCCGAAGTTTCCATACCGCGCACGACCACAAAATAGATCCCAATGTGAGAAGAAATACTAGGTGGTAGTGAGCATTATCTATTGCACAAAAGGTAAGCATACACAATCCTTATCCATTATGAACGAACCTCCCAAATGATATGGTTGTGGCCGACAAGAGGTTGCCGAGGAGTCAACCGAGATCCTCCCTACCGGTAGATCTAGGCGACGTTGTCCACTAGGCCAAGATCCGAAGTGTCCATCCCGCACACGACAACAAAAGAGATCCCAATGCAAGAACAAATACTAGGTGGTAGTGAACATTATCTATTGCACAAATGGTAATCGGACATTATCCTTATTCATTATGAACCAAGATCCCTAATGATATGGTTGTGGCCGACGAGAGGTCACCGAGGAGGCAACCGAGATCCTCCCTGCCGGTAGATCTAGGCATCGTTCTCCACCAGGCCATGATACGAGGTTTCCATCCCTCAGACGACCACAAAAGAGATCCCAATGCAAGAACAAATACTAGGTGGTAGTGAGCATTATCTATAGCACAAAAGGTAAACGGACATTATCCTTATTCATTATGAACCAACCTCCCAAATGATATGGTTGTGGCCGACGACAGGTCGCCGAGGAGGCAACCGAGATCCTCCCTGCCGGTAGATCTAGGCATCGTTGTCCACTAGGCCAAGATCCGAAGTGTCCATCCCGCACACGACCACAAAGAGATCCCAACGCGAGAACAAATACTAGGTGGTAGTGAGAATTATCTATTGCACAAAAGGTAATCGGACATTGTCCTTATTCATTATGAACCAACCTCCCAAATGATGTGCTTTTGGGCGATGAGAGG
>NC_057795.1:646022261-646025532 GCF_018294505.1 Triticum aestivum
CCAAGATCCGAAGTGTCCGTCCCGTGCACGACCAAAAAAGAGATCCCAATGCGAGAACAAATAATAGGTGGTAGTGAGCATGATCTATAGCACAAAAGGTAATCGGACATCGTCCTTATTCATTATGAACCATCCTCCCAAATAATATGGTTGTGGCCAACGACATGTCGCCGAGGAGGCAACCGAGATCCCCCTGCCGGTAGATCTAGGCATCGTTTTCCACTTGGCCAAGATCCGAAGTGTCGATCCCGCGCACGACCACAGAAGAGATCCCAATGCGAGAACAAATACTAGGTGGTAGTGAGCATTATCTATTGCACAAAAAGTAATCAGACATTATCCATATTCATTATGAACCAACTTCCCAAATGATATGGTTGTGGCCGACGAGAGGTCGCCGACGAGGCAACCGAGATCCTCCCTGCCGGTAGATCTAGTTATCATTGTCCACTAGGCCAAGATGCGAAGTGTCCTTCCCGCGCACGACCACAAAATAGATCCTAATGTGAGAACAAATACTAGGTGGTAGTGAGCATTATCTCTTGCACAAAAGGTAATCGTACACTATCCCTATCCATTATGAACGAACCTCCCAAATGATATGGTTGTGGCCGAAGAGAGGTTGCCGAGGAGGCAACCGTGATCCTCCCTGCCGGTAGATCTAGGCAATGTTGTCCACTAGGCCAAGATCCGAAGTGTCCATCCCGCGCACGGCCACAAAAGAGATCCCAATGCAAGAACAAATACTAGGTGGTAGTGAGCATTATCTATTGCACGAAAGGTAATAAGACATTATCCTTATTCATTATGAACCAACATCCCTAATGATATGGTTGTGGCCGACGAGAGGTCGCCGAGGAGGCAACCGAGATCCTCCCTGCCGGTAGATCTAGGCATCGTTGTCCACTAGGCCAAGATACGAGGTTTCCATCCCTCGGACGACCACAAAAGAGATCCCAATGCGAGAACAAATACTAGGTGGTAGTGAGCATTATCTATTGCACAAAAGGTAATCGGACATTATCCTTACTCATTATGAACCAACCTCCCCAATGGTTGTGGCTGACGACAGGTCGCCGAGGAGGCAACCGAGATCCTCCCTGCCGGTAGATCTAGGCATCGTTGTCCACTAGGCCAAGATACGACGTGTCCATCCCGCACACGACCACAAAAGAGATCCCAATGAGAGAACATATATTAGGTGGTAGTTAACATTATCTATTGCACAAAAGTAAACCGGACATTATCCTTATTCATTATGAACCAACCTCCCAAATGATATGGTTGTGGCCGAAGAGAGGTCGCTGAGGAGGCAACCAAGATCCTCCCTGTCGGTAGATCTAGGCGTCATTGTCCACTAGGCCAAGATTCGAAATGTCCATCCCGCGCACGACCACAAAAGAGATCCCAATGTGAGAACAAATACTAGGTGGTAGTGAGCATTATCTATTGCACAAAAGATAATCGGACATTATCCTTACTCATTATGAAACAACCTCCCAAATGGTTGTGGCCGACGAGAGGTCGCCGAGGAGGCAACCGAGATCCTCCTTGTCAGTAGATCTAGGCGTCGTTGTCCACTAGGCCAAGATCCGAAGTGTCCATCCCGTACAAGACCACAAAAGAGATCCCAATGCGAGAACAAATACTAGGTGGTACTGAGCATTATCTATTGGACAAAAGGTAATCGGACATTATCCTTATTCATTATGAACGAACCTCCCAAATGATATGGTTGTGGCCGAGGAGAATGCGTCGAGGAGGCAACCAAGATCCTCCCGGCCAGTAGATCTAGGCGTCCTTGTCCACTAGGCCAAGATCCGAAGTGTCCATCCCGCGCACGACCAAAATAGAGATCCCAATGCGAGAACAAATAATAGGTGGTAGTGAGCATGATCTATAGCACAAAAGGTATCGGGCATTGTCGTTATTCATTATGAACCAACCTCCCAAATGATATGGTTGTGGCCAATGACACGTCGCCGAGGAGGCAACCGAGATCCCCCTGCCGGTAGATCTAGGCATCATTATCCACTAGGCCAAGATCCGAAGTGTCCATCCCGCGCACGACCACAGAAGAGATCCCAATGCGAGAACAAATACTAGGTGGTAGTGAGTATTATCTATTGCACAAAAGGTAATTGGACATTATCCTTATTCAATATGAACCAACCTTCCAAATGATATGGTTGTGGCCAATGACATGTCGCCGAGTAGGCAACCGAGATCCTCCCTGCTAGTAGAACTAGGCGTCGTTGTCCACTAGGCCAAGATCCAAAGTGTCCATCTCGCGCACAACCACAAAAGAGATCCCAATGCGAAAACAAATACTTGATGGTAGTGAGCATTATCTATTTCACAAAAGGTAATCGGATATTATCCTTATTCGTTATGAATCAACCTCCCAAATGATATGGTTGTGGCCAACGAGAGGTTGCCGAGGAGGCAACCGAGATCCTCCCTGCCGGTAGATCTATGCATCATTGTCCACTAGCACTACTAGGGAAAACCTTTTACATAGAATCTTAGCAGCAGCGCGGTTTAAAAACGAATGCTACTGCTAATTAGCAGTAGCGAGCTTGAGGAAACCGCGCTACAAATAACCCGGTAGCAGTAGCGCTCTAGGTGAAACAAGCGCTACTACTATAATTGCCACGGTGTTGCCTCCGTTCTAGATATAGTAGTAGCGTCCTTCCCTTGAAGCGCTACTGCTAAAGTACTTAGTAGCAGTGTTTTTCTTCAAAACTCGTTGCTGCTATGTATTGCACCTAATTAAGTTTAGTCCCATACTGCTAAGCGAACAAGGTGGTTAGCACCTTAAATATGTTACTTCTCAAACTATCTCGAGCACTTGGTCTTCATTGAACTATATGTGTAGGATTTGTGGCTGCAATATGAATCTTCACCAGTGCCTATACAGGTACTGTGAGGATTCATGTTGACTATTTAGATTCTACACAAAAAGATCAAAGATGACTAATGTATATTTTTGATGCGTGCTTAGACTTAGCAGTAGCGTTTTTTTGTAAATCGCGCTGTAGCTAAATTAGCTATAGCGCGTTTCCTAAAGTGTGCTACTGCTAGTTCGACTTAACCACCCGCGGACTCAAAATTTTCCTAAGTCCTCCTTTCCCCCTGTTCCCCTACTCATCTGTCGCCGCCGCCCGAGCCCGAGCCTGCCCTCACCGCCGCCACCCGAGGCCGCCCTCAACCTCACCGCCGCCGCCCGCCGCCGCTCTCGACCTCACTGTCGCCACCCTCGACCTCACTG